>NC_133147.1:42390589-42578089 GCF_048418815.1 Hemitrygon akajei | reverse complement strand
GGGAGTATTGACCTCTTCATCCTGTCTGAGGAGCATTGCATCGATAGTAACCTGTCGCTGAAACTGCTTCTCTGTCTCTGGATGGTGCTATGTAGAGGATGTTCAGAGTTTTCCATAATTAGGGAATCCTGCACAAAGACTCCTCGAGTCCCTTTGCATATCTGAGTTCTTAAAAAAATTTCTCACTGCTTAGAAAATAGTCAATGCCTTTATTCCTTCTACCAAACTGCATGACCGTGCATTTCCCGACACTGTATTCCATCTGCCACTTCTTTACCTCTTCTCCTCATCTGTGACTTCCCCAACGTCACCTGTTCCTCCACCTAGCTTTGTATTGTTGGCAGACTTGGCCACACAGCCATCAGTTCCATCATCCGAATCACTGACACATAACTGAAACATGCCCTGTTTCCTTGGCGAGGGAAGACACGCTCCGGTCCCGCCAAACCTGCGATATTGAGACGGTTCTCCTACCCCAAACCCCGCTACGTGTGGACACTGTGTAATTCGCTACCCTGTTACAACTCAGTGCCAAGAAATAACAGATTAAAGGAATTACATTTATGAATCTTAACTTGACCAGAGGGTTAGTAAAGAGAAGAAAGAAGAAAAACCCAAAAAGGGCCCGTTTGTAATTAAACAGTCAAATGTGCACAAATTGGAGCTCAACTCTTCCCAGAATTCATCATCACCAATCCACAGTTGATCGTGACACCCTGCTCCATCGAATACACCCCCCCTCAGGGTCGAATCCTATGACCAGTTCAACTCCTGTCAGCCCACTTCTGGATAAAAGATAAAGGACCCAGCTCGCATTCCAAAGCACTCGTTATCTCTAACCATAACCCAAACACTGCTTCCGCAGGAAGACCGTCACGTTTGACAAGGTTCCACAGGGTAGGCTTATTCAGAAAGTCAGAAGGCATGGGATCCAGGGAAGTTTGGCCAGGTGGATTCAGAATTGGCTTGCCTGCAGAAGGCAGAGGGTCGTGGTGGAGGGAGTACATTCGGATTGGAGGGTTGTGACGAGTGGTGTCCCACAAGGATCTGTTCTGGGACCTCTACTTTTTGTGATTTTTATTAACGACCTGGATGTGGGGGTAGAAGGGTGGGTTGGCAAATTGGCAAGGGGTGACTTTCATACGTCGAGGGATAGAGTTTAAGAGACACGATGTAATGATGCAGCTCTATAAAACTCTGGTTAGGCCACACTTGGAGTACTGTGTCCAGTTCTGGTCGCCTCGCTATAGGAAGGATGTGGAAGCATTGGAAAGGGTACAGAGGAGATTTACCAGGATGCTGCCTGGTTTAGAGAGTATGGATTATGATCAGAGATTAAGGGAGCTAGGGCTTTACTCTTTGGAGAGAAGGAGGATGAGAGGAGACATGATAGAGGTGTACAAGATATTAAGAGGAATAGACAGAGTGGACAGCCAGCACCTCTTCCCTAGGGCACCACTGCTCAATACAAGAGGACATGGCTTTAAGGTAAGGGGTGGGAAGTTCAAGGGGGATATTAGAGGAAGGTTTTTTTACTCAGAGAGTGGTTGGTGTGTGGAATGCACTGCCTGAGTCAGTGGTGGAGGCAGATACACTAGTGAAATTTAAGAGACTACTAGGCAGATATATGGAGGAATTTAAGGTGGGGGGGTTGTATGGGAGGCAGGGTTTGAGGGTCGGCACAACATTGTGGGCCGAAGGGCCTGTAATGTGCAGTACTATTCTATGTTAGCAGTGAAACCTCTTCCAGGGTGTTGCGTAAGTAAAAGACAGCAGCCCCAATACCGACCCCCGGCCTGGTCCAACCGTGCTGAATTCAGAGCCCAGAAAGTCCTCCAACACCTGTACCTCCTCAAGAGGCTAAAGGAATTCTGTGTGTCACAAATGACAAATTATTATGCACCACGAAAAGCATCTGATCCAGATGTATCAAGGCTGGGTACGGCAACTGCTCGGCCCACGACCACAGGAAACCTCAGGGAGGTGAGGACACGGCTCAGCCTGAAAGCACAGGCCACCAGGCTCAGGGACAGCTTCTGTCCTAAACACAAAACACATTGCAGATGCCGGGGTCAAAGCAACACGCACAACACGCTGGAGGGACTCAGCAGCCGTGGAAACGAGCAGTCAACGTTTCGGGCCGAGACCCTTCGTCCGGACTGAAGAGGGAGGGCAGGGGCCCCGTAAAGGAGGTGGGGGGAGGGTGGGAAGGAGAAGGCTGGTAGGTGCCGGGTGAAAAACCAGTAAGGGGAAAGATCGAGGGGTGGGGGAGGGGAAGCAGGGAGGGGATAGGCAGGAGAGGTGAAGAAGGTACGTAAGGGTAAAGCACTATGGGTATAAAAGGAGGCAGAACCATGAGAGAGGTGATAGGCAGCTGGAGGAGGAGGCAGAGTGAAACTGGGATGGGGGAAGGGAGGGGGAGGGAATTACCGGAAGTTGGAGAATTCGATGTTCATACCAAGGGGCTGGAGACTACCCAGACGGTGTATGAGGTGTTGCTCCTCCAACTCTCTTCAGTCCTGACGAAGGGTCTCGGCCCGAAACGTTGACTGCTCGTTTCCACGGATGCTGAGTTCCTCCGGCGTGTTGTGTGTGCAGCTTCTATCCTGCTGTTCATGGACTCTATAATTCACTCAGATGGCTTCGCACTCTACCTCGTTACGATCTTTCACCTTATTGTTCACCCGGACTGCACCTTCCTCCGGAGCTGTTACACCCCATTTTGCATTGTTATTGTTTGACCTTGTACGGCCTCAACGCTCCGTGTCATGAAGAGTATCCTAGACAAACTTCTCACCGTATCTTAGTACAAACGGTAGCAATAAACCAATTCCAATTCCAATCACGGCTCGGTACGGCAACTGCTCCGCCCGGGACCGCAGGAAACCGCAGAGAGTTGTGGACACAGCTCGGCACATCACGGAAACCAGCCTCCCCTCCATGGACTCTGTCCACACTTCCCACTGACTCAGTAAACCAGCCAGCGTGATCAAATACCCCACTCACACCGGACATTCTCTCTAAACTCCCCCCCCATCGGGCAGAAGATACAAAAGCCTGAAAGCACGTCCCACCAGGCTCGAGGACAACTTCTACCCCGCTGTTATCAGACTATTGAATGGTCCCCCACTACGATAAGACAGCTTTTACCCCGCTGTTCTCAGACTATTGAATGGCCCCCCAGTACGATATACCCTGCTGTTATCAGACTATTGAACGGTCCCCAGTACGATAAGACAGCTTCTACCCCGCTGTTATCAGACTATTGAACGGTCCCCCAGTACGATAAGACAGCTTCTACCCCGCTGTTATCAGACTATTGAATGGTCCCCCACTACGATAAGACAGCTTCTACCCCGCTGTTATCAGACTATTGAACGGTCCCCCAGTACGATAAGACAGCTTCTACCCCACTGTTATCAGACTATTGAACGGTCCCCCAGTACGATAAGACAGCTTCTATCCCGCTGTTATCAGACTATTGAACGGCCCCCCAGTACGATAAGACAGCTTCTACCCCGCTGTTATCAGACTATTGAACGGTCCCCCAGTACGATAAGACAGCTTCTATCCCGCTGTTATCAGACTATTGAACGGTCCCCAGCACGATAAGACAGCTTCTACCCCGCTGTTATCAGACTATTGAACGGTCCCCCAGTACGATAAGACAGCTTCTACCCCGCTGTTATCAGACTATTGAACGGTCCCCAGCACGATAAGACAGCTTCTACCCCGCTGTTATCAGACTATTGAACGGTCCCCCACTACGATAAGACAGCTTCTACCCCACTGTTATCAGACTATTGAACGGTCCCCCAGTACGATAAGACAGCTTCTACCCCGCTGTTATCAGACTATTGAACGGTCCCCCAGTACGATAAGACAGCTTCTACACCGCTGTTATCAGACTATTGAACGGTCCCCCAGTACGATAAAACAGCTTCTACCCCGCTGTTACCAGACTATTGAACGGTCCCCAGTACGATAAGACAGCTTCTACCCCGCTGTTACCAGACTATTGAACGGTCCCCAGTACGATAAGACAGCTTCTACCCCGCTGTTACCAGACTATTGAACGGTCCCCAGTACGATAAGACAGCTTCTACCCCACTGTTACCAGACTATTGAACGGTCCCCAGTACGATAAGACAGCTTCTACCCCACTGTTACCAGACTATTGAATGGTCCCCAGTACGATAAGACAGCTTCTACCCCGCTGTTACCAGACTATTGAACGGTCCCCAGTACGATAAGACAGCTTCTACCCCACTGTTACCAGACTATTGAACGGTCCCCAGTACGATAAGACAGCTTCTACCCCGCTGTTATGACTATTGAACGGTCCCCCAGTACGATAAGACAGCTTCTACCCCACTGTTACCAGACTATTGAACGGTCCCCAGTACGATAAGACAGCTTCTACCCCCGCTGTCACCAGACTATTGAACGGTCCCCAGTACGATAAGACAGCTTCTACCCCACTGTTACCAGACTATTGAACGGTCCCCAGTACGATAAGACAGCTTCTACCCCACTGTTACCAGACTATTGAACGGTCCCCAGTACGATAAGACAGCTTCTACCCCGCTGTTACCAGACTATTGAACGGTCCCCAGTACGATAAGACAGCTTCTACCCCGCTGTTATCAGACTATTGAACGGTCCCCCAGTATGATAAAACAGCTTCTACCCCGCTGTTATCAGACTAATGAACGGTCCCCCAGTACGATAAGACAGCTTCTACCCCACTGTTATCAGACTAATGAACGGTCCCCCAGTACGATAAGACAGCTTCTACCCCGCTGTTATCAGACTATTGAACGGTCCCCCAGTACGATAAGACAGCTTCTACCCCGCTGTTATCAGGCTATTGAACGGTCCCCCAGTACGATAAGACAGCTTCTACCCCGCTGTTATCAGACTATTGAACGGTCCCACCAGGCTCGAGGACAGCTTCTACCCTGCTGTTATCAGACTATTGAACGGTCTCCCAGTACGATAAGACAGCTTCTACCCCGCTGTTATCAGACTATTGAACGGTCTCCCAGTACGATAAGACAGCTTCTACCCCGCTGTTATCAGACTATTGAACGGTCTCCCAGTACGATAAGACAGCTTCTACCCTGCTGTTATCAGACTAATGAACGGTCCCCCAGTACGATAAGACAGCTTCTACCCCGCTGTTATCAGACTATTGAACGGTCCCCCAGTACGATAAGACAGCTTCTACCCCGCTGTTATCAGACTAATGAACGGTCCCCCAGTACGATAAGACAGCTTCTACCCCGCTGTTATCAGACTATTGAACGGTCCCCCAGTACGATAAGACAGCTTCTACCCCGCTGTTACCAGACTATTGAACGGTCCCCAGTACGATAAGACAGCTTCTACCCCACTGTTACCAGACTATTGAACGGTCCCCAGTACGATAAGACAGCTTCTACCCCGCTGTTACCAGACTATTGAACGGTCCCCAGTACGATAAGACAGCTTCTACCCCGCTGTTATCAGACTATTGAACGGTCCCCCAGTATGATAAAACAGCATCTACCCCGCTGTTATCAGACTAATGAACGGTCCCCCAGTACGATAAGACAGCTTCTACCCCGCTGTTATCAGACTATTGAACGGTCCCCCAGTACGATAAGACAGCTTCTACCCCGCTGTTATCAGACTATTGAACGGTCCCCCAGTACGATAAGACAGCTTCTACCCCGCTGTTATCAGACTATTGAACGGTCCCCCAGTACGATAAGACAGCTTCTACCCCGCTGTTATCAGACTATTGAACGGTCCCCCACTACGATAAGACAGCTTCTACCCCACTGTTATCAGACTAATGAACGGTCTTCCAGTACGATAAGACAGCTTCTACCCCGCTGTTATCAGACTATTGAACGGTCCCCAGTACGATAAGACAGCTTCTACCCCGCTGTTATCAGACTATTGAAAGGTCCCCCAGTACGATAAGACAGCTTCTACCCCGCTGTTATCAGACTATTGAACGGTCCCCAGCACGATAAGACAGCTTCTACCCCGCTGTTATCAGACTATTGAACGGTCCCCCAGTACGATAAGACAGCTTCTACCCCGCTGTTATCAGACTATTGAACGGTCCCCCAGTACGATAAGACAGCTTCTACCCCGCTGTTATCAGACTATTGAACGGTCCCACCAGGCTCGAGGACAGCTTCTACCCTGCTGTTATCAGACTATTGAACGGTCTCCCAGTACGATAAGACAGCTTCTACCCCGCTGTTATCAGACTATTGAACGGTCCCCCAGTACGATAAGACAGCTTCTACCCCGCTGTTATCAGACTATTGAACGGTCTCCCAGTACGATAAGACAGCTTCTACCCCGCTGTTACCAGACTATTGAACGGTCCCCAGTACGATAAGACAGCTTCTACCCCACTGTTACCAGACTATTGAACGGTCCCCAGTACGATAAGACAGCTTCTACCCCACTGTTACCAGACTATTGAACGGTCCCCAGTACGATAAGACAGCTTCTACCCCGCTGTTACCAGACTATTGAACGGTCCCCAGTACGATAAGACAGCTTCTACCCCACTGTTACCAGACTATTGAACGGTCCCCAGTACGATAAGACAGCTTCTACCCCACTGTTACCAGACTATTGAACGGTCCCCAGTACGATAAGACAGCTTCTACCCCACTGTTACCAGACTATTGAACGGTCCCCAGTACGATAAGACAGCTTCTACCCCACTGTTACCAGACTATTGAACGGTCCCCAGTACGATAAGACAGCTTCTACCCCGCTGTTACCAGACTATTGAACGGTCCCCAGTACGATAAGACAGCTTCTACCCCACTGTTACCAGACTATTGAACGGTCCCCAGTACGATAAGACAGCTTCTACCCCACTGTTACCAGACTATTGAACGGTCCCCAGTACGATAAGACAGCTTCTACCCCGCTGTTACCAGACTATTGAACGGTCCCCAGTACGATAAGACAGCTTCTACCCCACTGTTACCAGACTATTGAACGGTCCCCAGTACGATAAGACAGCTTCTACCCCACTGTTACCAGACTATTGAACGGTCCCCAGTACGATAAGACAGCTTCTACCCCGCTGTTACCAGACTATTGAACGGTCCCCAGTACGATAAGACAGCTTCTACCCCGCTGTTATCAGACTATTGAACGGTCCCCCAGTATGATAAAACAGCTTCTACCCCGCTGTTATCAGACTAATGAACGGTCCCCCAGTACGATAAGACAGCTTCTACCCCGCTGTTATCAGACTATTGAACGGTCCCCCAGTACGATAAGACAGCTTCTACCCCGCTGTTATCAGACTATTGAACGGTCTCCCAGTACGATAAGACAGCTTCTACCCCGCTGTTATCAGACTATTGAACGGTCCCCCAGTACGATAAGACAGCTTCTACCCCGCTGTTATCAGACTATTGAACGGTCCCCCACTACGATAAGACAGCTTCTACCCCACTGTTATCAGACTAATGAACGGTCTTCCAGTACGATAAGACAGCTTCTACCCCGCTGTTATCAGACTATTGAACGGTCCCCAGTACGATAAGACAGCTTCTACCCCGCTGTTATCAGACTATTGAAAGGTCCCCCAGTACGATAAGACAGCTTCTACCCCGCTGTTATCAGACTATTGAACGGTCCCCAGCACGATAAGACAGCTTCTACCCCGCTGTTATCAGACTATTGAACGGTCCCCCAGTACGATAAGACAGCTTCTACCCCGCTGTTATCAGACTATTGAACGGTCCCCCAGTACGATAAGACAGCTTCTACCCCGCTGTTATCAGACTATTGAACGGTCCCACCAGGCTCGAGGACAGCTTCTACCCTGCTGTTATCAGACTATTGAACGGTCTCCCAGTACGATAAGACAGCTTCTACCCCGCTGTTATCAGACTATTGAACGGTCTCCCAGTACGATAAGACAGCTTCTACCCCGCTGTTATCAGACTATTGAACGGTCTCCCAGTACGATAAGACAGCTTCTACCCCGCTGTTATCAGACTATTGAACGGTCCCCCAGTATGATAAAACAGCTTCTACCCCGCTGTTATCAGACTAATGAACGGTCCCCCAGTACGATAAGACAGCTTCTACCCCGCTGTTATCAGACTATTGAACGGTCCCCCAGTACGATAAGACAGCTTCTACCCCGCTGTTATCAGACTATTGAACGGTCCCCCAGTACGATAAGACAGCTTCTACCCCGCTGTTATCAGACTATTGAACGGTCCCCCAGTACGATAAGACAGCTTCTACCCCGCTGTTATCAGACTATTGAACGGTCCCCCACTACGATAAGACAGCTTCTACCCCACTGTTATCAGACTAATGAACGGTCTTCCAGTACGATAAGACAGCTTCTACCCCGCTGTTATCAGACTATTGAACGGTCCCCAGTACGATAAGACAGCTTCTACCCCGCTGTTATCAGACTATTGAACGGTCCCCAGCACGATAAGACAGCTTCTACCCCGCTGTTATCAGACTATTGAACGGTCCCCCAGTACGATAAGACAGCTTCTACCCCGCTGTTATCAGACTATTGAACGGTCCCCCAGTACGATAAGACAGCTTCTACCCCGCTGTTATCAGACTATTGAACAGTCCCACCAGGCTCGAGGACAGCTTCTACCCTGCTGTTATCAGACTATTGAACGGTCTCCCAGTACGATAAGACAGCTTCTACCCCGCTGTTATCAGACTATTGAACGGTCTCCCAGTACGATAAGACAGCTTCTACCCCGCTGTTACCAGACTATTGAACGGTCCCCAGTACGATAAGACAGCTTCTACCCCACTGTTACCAGACTATTGAACGGTCCCCAGTACGATAAGACAGCTTCTACCCCACTGTTACCAGACTATTGAACGGTCCCCAGTACGATAAGACAGCTTCTACCCCGCTGTTACCAGACTATTGAACGGTCCCCAGTACGATAAGACAGCTTCTACCCCACTGTTACCAGACTATTGAACGGTCCCCAGTACGATAAGACAGCTTCTACCCCACTGTTACCAGACTATTGAACGGTCCCCAGTACGATAAGACAGCTTCTACCCCGCTGTTACCAGACTATTGAACGGTCCCCAGTACGATAAGACAGCTTCTACCCCGCTGTTATCAGACTATTGAACGGTCCCCCAGTATGATAAAACAGCTTCTACCCCGCTGTTATCAGACTAATGAACGGTCCCCCAGTACGATAAGACAGCTTCTACCCCGCTGTTATCAGACTATTGAACGGTCCCCCAGTACGATAAGACAGCTTCTACCCCGCTGTTATCAGACTATTGAACGGTCCCCCAGTACGATAAGACAGCTTCTACCCCGCTGTTATCAGACTATTGAACGGTCCCCCAGTACGATAAGACAGCTTCTACCCCGCTGTTATCAGACTATTGAACGGTCCCCCACTACGATAAGACAGCTTCTACCCCACTGTTATCAGACTAATGAACGGTCTTCCAGTACGATAAGACAGCTTCTACCCCGCTGTTATCAGACTATTGAACGGTCCCCAGTACGATAAGACAGCTTCTACCCCGCTGTTATCAGAGTATTGAAAGGTCCCCCAGTACGATAAGACAGCTTCTACCCCGCTGTTATCAGACTATTGAACGGTCCCCAGCACGATAAGACAGCTTCTACCCCGCTGTTATCAGACTATTGAACGGTCCCCCACTACGATAAGACAGCTTCTACCCCACTGTTATCAGACTAATGAACGGTCTTCCAGTACGATAAGACAGCTTCTACCCCGCTGTTATCAGACTATTGAACGGTCCCCAGTACGATAAGACAGCTTCTACCCCGCTGTTATCAGACTATTGAAAGGTCCCCCAGTACGATAAGACAGCTTCTACCCCGCTGTTATCAGACTATTGAACGGTCCCCCAGCACGATAAGACAGCTTCTACCCCGCTGTTATCAGACTATTGAACGGTCCCCCAGTACGATAAGACAGCTTCTACCCCGCTGTTATCAGACTATTGAACGGTCCCCCAGTACGATAAGACAGCTTCTACCCCGCTGTTATCAGACTATTGAACGGTCCCACCAGGCTCGAGGACAGCTTCTACCCTGCTGTTATCAGACTATTGAACGGTCTCCCAGTACGATAAGACAGCTTCTACCCCGCTGTTATCAGACTATTGAACGGTCCCCCAGTACGATAAGACAGCTTCTACCCCGCTGTTATCAGACTATTGAACGGTCTCCCAGTACGATAAGACAGCTTCTACCCCGCTGTTATCAGACTATTGAACGGTCCCCCAGTACGATAAGACAGCTTCTACCCCGCTGTTATCAGACTATTGAACGGTCTCCCAGTACGATAAGACAGCTTCTACCCCGCTGTTATCAGACTATTGAACGGTCCCCCAGTACGATAAGACAGCTTCTACCCCGCTGTTATCAGACTATTGAACGGTCCCCCACTACGATAAGACAGCTTCTACCCCACTGTTATCAGACTAATGAACGGTCTTCCAGTACGATAAGACAGCTTCTACCCCGCTGTTATCAGACTATTGAACGGTCCCCAGTACGATAAGACAGCTTCTACCCCGCTGTTATCAGACTATTGAAAGGTCCCCCAGTACGATAAGACAGCTTCTACCCCGCTGTTATCAGACTATTGAACGGTCCCCAGCACGATAAGACAGCTTCTACCCCGCTGTTATCAGACTATTGAACGGTCCCCCAGTACGATAAGACAGCTTCTACCCCGCTGTTATCAGACTATTGAACGGTCCCCCAGTACGATAAGACAGCTTCTACCCCGCTGTTATCAGACTATTGAACGGTCCCACCAGGCTCGAGGACAGCTTCTACCCTGCTGTTATCAGACTATTGAACGGTCTCCCAGTACGATAAGACAGCTTCTACCCCGCTGTTATCAGACTATTGAACGGTCTCCCAGTACGATAAGACAGCTTCTACCCCGCTGTTATCAGACTATTGAACGGTCTCCCAGTACGATAAGACAGCTTCTACCCCGCTGTTATCAGACTATTGAACGGTCCCCCAGTATGATAAAACAGCTTCTACCCCGCTGTTATCAGACTAATGAACGGTCCCCCAGTACGATAAGACAGCTTCTACCCCGCTGTTATCAGACTATTGAACGGTCCCCCAGTACGATAAGACAGCTTCTACCCCGCTGTTATCAGACTATTGAACGGTCCCCCAGTACGATAAGACAGCTTCTACCCCGCTGTTATCAGACTATTGAACGGTCCCCCAGTACGATAAGACAGCTTCTACCCCGCTGTTATCAGACTATTGAACGGTCCCCCACTACGATAAGACAGCTTCTACCCCACTGTTATCAGACTAATGTACGGTCTTCCAGTACGATAAGACAGCTTCTACCCCGCTGTTATCAGACTATTGAACGGTCCCCAGTACGATAAGACAGCTTCTACCCCGCTGTTATCAGACTATTGAAAGGTCCCCCAGTACGATAAGACAGCTTCTACCCCGCTGTTATCAGACTATTGAACGGTCCCCAGCACGATAAGACAGCTTCTACCCCGCTGTTATCAGACTATTGAACGGTCCCCCAGTACGATAAGACAGCTTCTACCCCGCTGTTATCAGACTATTGAACGGTCCCCCAGTACGATAAGACAGCTTCTACCCCGCTGTTATCAGACTATTGAACAGTCCCACCAGGCTCGAGGACAGCTTCTACCCTGCTGTTATCAGACTATTGAACGGTCTCCCAGTACGATAAGACAGCTTCTACCCCGCTGTTATCAGACTATTGAACGGTCTCCCAGTACGATAAGACAGCTTCTACCCCGCTGTTACCAGACTATTGAACGGTCCCCAGTACGATAAGACAGCTTCTACCCCACTGTTACCAGACTATTGAACGGTCCCCAGTACGATAAGACAGCTTATACCCCACTGTTACCAGACTATTGAACGGTCCCCAGTACGATAAGACAGCTTCTACCCCGCTGTTACCAGACTATTGAACGGTCCCCAGTACGATAAGACAGCTTCTACCCCACTGTTACCAGACTATTGAACGGTCCCCAGTACGATAAGACAGCTTCTACCCCACTGTTACCAGACTATTGAACGGTCCCCAGTACGATAAGACAGCTTCTACCCCGCTGTTACCAGACTATTGAACGGTCCCCAGTACGATAAGACAGCTTCTACCCCGCTGTTATCAGACTATTGAACGGTCCCCCAGTATGATAAAACAGCTTCTACCCCGCTGTTATCAGACTAATGAACGGTCCCCCAGTACGATAAGACAGCTTCTACCCCGCTGTTATCAGACTATTGAACGGTCCCCCAGTACGATAAGACAGCTTCTACCCCGCTGTTATCAGACTATTGAACGGTCCCCCAGTACGATAAGACAGCTTCTACCCCGCTGTTATCAGACTATTGAACGGTCCCCCAGTACGATAAGACAGCTTCTACCCCGCTGTTATCAGACTATTGAACGGTCCCCCACTACGATAAGACAGCTTCTACCCCACTGTTATCAGACTAATGAACGGTCTTCCAGTACGATAAGACAGCTTCTACCCCGCTGTTATCAGACTATTGAACGGTCCCCAGTACGATAAGACAGCTTCTACCCCGCTGTTATCAGAGTATTGAAAGGTCCCCCAGTACGATAAGACAGCTTCTACCCCGCTGTTATCAGACTATTGAACGGTCCCCAGCACGATAAGACAGCTTCTACCCCGCTGTTATCAGACTATTGAACGGTCCCCCAGTACGATAAGACAGCTTCTACCCCGCTGTTATCAGACTATTGAACGGTCCCCCAGTACGATAAGACAGCTTCTACCCCGCTGTTATCAGACTATTGAATGGTCCCACCAGGCTCGAGGACAGCTTCTACCCTGCTGTTATCAGACTATTGAACGGTCTCCCAGTACGATAAGACAGCTTCTACCCCGCTGTTATCAGACTATTGAACGGTCTCCCAGTACGATAAGACAGCTTCTACCCCGCTGTTATCAGACTATTGAACGGTCTCCCAGTACGATAAGACAGCTTCTACCCCGCTGTTATCAGACTATTGAACGGTCCCCCAGTACGATAAGACAGCTTCTACCCCGCTGTTATCAGACTATTGAACGGTCCCCCAGTACGATAAGACAGCTTCTACCCCGCTGTTATCAGACTATTGAACGGTCCCCCACTACGATAAGACAGCTTCTACCCCACTGTTATCAGACTAATGAACGGTCTTCCAGTACGATAAGACAGCTTCTACCCCGCTGTTATCAGACTATTGAACGGTCCCCAGTACGATAAGACAGCTTCTACCCCGCTGTTATCAGAGTATTGAAAGGTCCCCCAGTACGATAAGACAGCTTCTACCCCGCTGTTATCAGACTATTGAACGGTCCCCAGCACGATAAGACAGCTTCTACCCCGCTGTTATCAGACTATTGAACGGTCCCCCAGTACGATAAGACAGCTTCTACCCCGCTGTTATCAGACTATTGAACGGTCCCCCAGTACGATAAGACAGCTTCTACCCTGCTGATATCAGACTATTGAACGGTCCCCCAGTACGATAAGACAGCTTCTACCCTGCTGATATCAGACTATTGAACGGTCTTCCAGTACGATAAGACAGCTTCTACCCTGCTGATATCAGACTATTGAACGGTCCCCCAGTACGATAAGACAGCTTCTACCCCGCTGTTATCAGACTATTGAACGGTCCCCCAGTACGATAAGACAGCTTCTACCCTGCTGATATCAGACTATTGAACGGTCTTCCAGTACGATAAGACAGCTTCTACCCTGCTGTTATCAGACTATTGAACGGTCCCCCAGTACGATAAGACAGCTTCTACCCCGCTGTTATCAGACTATTGAATGGTCCCACCAGGCTCGAGGACAGCTTCTACCCTGCTGTTATCAGACTATTGAACGGTCTCCCAGTACGATAAGACAGCTTCTACCCCGCTGTTATCAGACTATTGAACGGTCTCCCAGTACGATAAGACAGCTTCTACCCCGCTGTTATCAGACTATTGAACGGTCTCCCAGTACGATAAGACAGCTTCTACCCTGCTGTTATCAGACTAATGAACGGTCCCCCAGTACGATAAGACAGCTTCTACCCCGCTGTTATCAGACTATTGAACGGTCCCCCAGTACGATAAGACAGCTTCTACCCCGCTGTTATCAGACTAATGAACGGTCCCCCAGTACGATAAGACAGCTTCTACCCCGCTGTTATCAGACTATTGAACGGTCCCCCAGTACGATAAGACAGCTTCTACCCCGCTGTTACCAGACTATTGAACGGTCCCCAGTACGATAAGACAGCTTCTACCCCGCTGTTATCAGACTATTGAACGGTCCCCCAGTACGATAAGACAGCTTCTACCCCGCTGTTATCAGACTAATGAACGGTCCCCCAGTACGATAAGACAGCTTCTACCCCGCTGTTATCAGACTATTGAACGGTCCCCCAGTACGATAAGACAGCTTCTACCCCGCGTTATCAGACTATTGAACGGTCCCCCAGTACGATAAGACAGCTTCTACCCCGCTGTTATCAGACTATTGAACGGTCCCCCAGTACGATAAGACAGCTTCTACCCCGCTGTTATCAGACTATTGAACGGTCCCCCACTACGATAAGACAGCTTCTACCCCACTGTTATCAGACTAATGAACGGTCTTCCAGTACGATAAGACAGCTTCTACCCCGCTGTTATCAGACTATTGAACGGTCCCCCAGTACGATAAGACAGCTTCTACCCCGCTGTTACCAGACTATTGAACGGTTCCCAGTACGATAAGACAGCTTCTACCCCGCTGTTATCAGACTATTGAACGGTCCCCCAGTACGATAAGACAGCTTCTACCCCGCTGTTATCAGACTAATGAACGGTCCCCCAGTACGATAAGACAGCTTCTACCCCGCTGTTATCAGACTATTGAACGGTCCCCCAGTACGATAAGACAGCTTCTACCCCGCGTTATCAGACTATTGAAAGGTCCCCCAGTACGATAAGACAGCTTCTACCCCGCTGTTATCAGACTATTGAACGGTCCCCCAGTACGATAAGACAGCTTCTACCCCGCTGTTATCAGACTATTGAACGGTCCCCCACTACGATAAGACAGCTTCTACCCCACTGTTATCAGACTAATGAACGGTCTTCCAGTACGATAAGACAGCTTCTACCCCGCTGTTATCAGACTATTGAACGGTCCCCAGTACGATAAGACAGCTTCTACCCCGCTGTTATCAGACTATTGAACGGTCCCCCAGTACGATAAGACAGCTTCTACCCCGCTGTTATCGGACTATTGAACGGTCCCCCAGTACGATAAGACAGCTTCTACCCCGCTGTTATCAGACTATTGAATGGTCCCCCAGTACGATAAGACAGCTTCTACCCCGCTGTTATCAGACTATTGAAAGGTCCCTTAGTCTGATACGATGGACTCTTGACCTCACGATCTACCTCACATTGGCCCTTGCATGTTATTGTCTGCCTGCACAGGCAATGTTTGATATGTTTCATCAGCAACCACGCAGAACACTTTCCCGCCGTGGATGTAACTGCTACTGTTCGATATCATTGTGGCATGTCACCACGTTCTTCTTGGGCACTGGTACAAGTGGGTACGTCAGACTGCCGACGTGAGAGGTTAAAGATCTCTGTGAGCACTCCAGCCCAGGTAACTCGTCGGGGCCGGATGCTTTTCGTGGGTTTACCCTCCTGAAGGCTGCCCGCACGTCTGCGTCAGAAACTTAAATCGGAGACTGTGAGAATTCACGATGGATCCTCCATGGTCAAAGCGAGCATAGAAGGTATTCAGCTCGTCTGGAAGCGGGGCCTCACTCGATTTCATGAGAGATGAAAGCCCTGCCACAGCCGTCGAGCATCCTTCGTAGATTCAAGTCTAGTCCAGATTTGCCACTTTGCCTCTGTGATGGCTTTCCAGAGATCGTACCTGGACCTCGAAATTTTCCTGGTCATCAGACTTCAATGCCTTTGATTTGGCCCTCAGCAGATCCAGGGCTTCTGGTCGGGGAGGGTCTGAATGATTTTGTGGGGACGTACTCGTCTACAACCGTGGCGTGGTCATT
Source organism: Hemitrygon akajei (assembly GCF_048418815.1). Classification (NCBI taxonomy): domain Eukaryota; kingdom Metazoa; phylum Chordata; class Chondrichthyes; order Myliobatiformes; family Dasyatidae; genus Hemitrygon; species Hemitrygon akajei. The sequence goes on along the minus strand of NC_133147.1, from coordinate 42,561,956 downwards.
CAGATCCACAGATGAGTGCTTGAACCCACTGACTCGAAGCAATTCCTTCGCCACTCCTCTGCCTCCTGTGTCTTCCCTTATCGCTGAAGCTTTGCTCCGGAGCCTCTGCCCGTGTGCAGGTAGGAGAAGGTCAGCTGAGCGATCCAGTTCACAGTCTGTCTGAACTTCCGGTCATATGAGCGGTTTTGTGCCCTTTATCCAAGAAACAATGTGCTGGCAGCAGAGGATGTTCACTGGAGTGATTCAAGATGCAAGTGTGAGGGGTTTGATGATGTTGGGCGTGAACTTGCTGGAGTTTAGAAGGGGGGTGCAAGGGATTTCATTGGAACCTTATTGAAAGGTCTAGGCAGCCTGGTTGTGGAGAGGAGTTTCCTATAGAGGGTAAGTCTAGGACCAGAGGGCACAGCCTCAGAATAGAGGGATGTCCATTTAGAATGGAGTTGGGGAGGAATTTCTGTGTCCAGAGGGTGGTGAATTGGAGGACTTTGTTGCCACAAGCGGCTGTGGAGGCCAAGTTATTGAGTACGTTACGCTTTCAGTTTCATCTTGATTAGTCAGGGAGTCAAAGGATACGGGGAGAAGGCAGGAGAATGGGATTGAGAATAAATCAGCCATGATGGACTGGCAGAACAGACTCGATGGGCCGAGTGGCCTAATTCTGCTCCTGTGTCTCATGGTAGTGGTGATGTTCACATCCCTTAACTCTGTCAACATCACCACCATTGATATCGGTAGGAGGATGTGGAGACTTTGGAGAGGGTGAGACGATGTGCACCAGGATGTTGCCTGGGTTAGAGGGCACGTGCTATCAGCAGGAGCTGGACAAACTTGGGTTGTTTTCTCTGGAGCAGCAGAGTTGAGGGGAGATCTGATACAGGTTTACAAGATCATGAGAGGCATAGTTAGGGTAGACAGCCAGTACCTTCAAAGTTCAAAGTATATTTATGCACTGACTGACAACTGAGCCCAGGTAGTTTCCCATCTAGAGACAGAAACTCGTAGGGATTCCAACAGAATATTGGTGGTTTCACCGAGCAGCACCGTGACGTGTTTCACTCTCAAAACAGAAGGACCTTTCAATAAGCGCTAATCAGGAGTCCACTTTCAATAACCAGAGTACACTGAAAACCAGTGCCAGTCACAATAAACTTGGTAAGATGAAATGGAAAACACAAGGGTTTAACAAGTCTAGATAAGACAACAATGAACAAATACGGATGCACAGGGCTGCCTCTTGACATTATGCCATCATATAACTCCGAGATTCATTTTCTCGCGGGCAATTGTAATAGATACAAGAAACACAACAGAGTCAACAAAAGACCAATCCCATCAACTCCAGCACTTAAAGTGAGAGGGAAAAATTTCAAAGGTATGTGTGGGGAAGTATTCTGTTACACAGAGAGCGGTCGGTGCCTGGAATGTGATGCCAGGGTTGGTGGTGGCAAATACGTATGATAGAGATGTTTAAAAGCCCTCTGCAGTCAGATTTCTGAGTGGATGTTGAACCCATGAACACTACACCGCACTACTTTTTTCTCTCTTTTTGCACTGCTTATTTCATTTTAAATAATACAAATACAAATACTTTATTGTCACCAAACAATTGATACTGGAGCGTACAATCATCGCAGTGATATTTGTTTCTGCGCTTCGCGCTCCCTGACGTACAAATCAAAATAAATATAATAAAAATTTAAATTATAAATCATAATTAGAAAATAGAAAAGGGAAAGTAAGGTAGTGCAAGTCAGGTCCGGATATTTGGAAGGTACGGCCCAGATCCGGGTCAGGATCCGTTCAGCAGTCTTATCACAGTTGGAAAGAAGCTGTTCCCAAATCTGGCCGTACGTATCTTCATGCTCCTGAACCTTCTCCTGGAGGGAAGCAGGACAAAAAGTGTGTTGGCTGGGTGAGACTTATTCTTGATTATCCTGGCAGCACTGCTCCGACAGCGTGTGGTGTAAAGTGAGTCCAAGGATGGAAGATTGGTTTGTGTGATGTGCTGGGCTAGGTTCACGATCTTCTGTGGCTTCTTCTGGTCTTGAACAGGACAACTTCCATACCAGGTTGTGATGCACCCTAGAAGAATGCTTTCTACGATACACCTATAAAAATTAGTGAGGGTTTTAGGGGACAGGCCAAATTTCTTCAGCTTTCTCAGGAAGTAAAGGCACTGGTGGGCCTTCTTGGCAGTGGACTCTGGTTAGACCAAGTCAGGTCACTTGTGATATTCACCCCGAGGAACTCAAAAGCTTTTGACCTGTTCCACCTGTGCACCACCGATGTCGATGGGGTCGTGTAGTCTGCTACTCCTTCTGAAGTCAACAACCAATTCCTTCGTCTTGCTGACGTTGAGGGATTGGTTATTGTCTTCGCACCATGCCACCAGGTTCTTAATTTCCTCTCTGTACTCAGACTCATCATTACCCAAGATACGGCCTACAATTGTGGTCCCATCAGCAAACTTATATATTGAGTTTGATGGAAACTTGGCTACACAATCATGGGTGTACAGTGAGTACAGCAGGGGGCTGAGTACACAGCCTTGTGGGGCACCGGTGCTCAGAGTGATTGTAGAGGAGAGCTTGTCCCCTATTTTTACAGCCTGGGTCCTGTCTGTGAGGAAGTTGAAGATCCACCTGCAGATCTGAGTGCTAAGACCCAGGTTCCGGAGTTTAGGAATCAGTTTATTTGGAATGATGGTATTAAAGGCAGAGCTGTAGTCGATGAAAAGGAGCCTTACATATACGTCTTTATTCTCCAGGTGTTCTAAGGAGGAATGTAGTGCCAGAGAGATGTCATCTGCCGTTGACCTGTTGCTCCGGTAGGCGAATTGCAAAGCGTCGAGGTTGACCGGTAGGTTATGGTTGATGTGTGCCATGACCAATCGCTCGAAGCACTTCATAGCAATTGATGTCAGAGCCACAGGTCGGTAGTCATTCAGGTATGCCACCTTGCTTTTCTTCAGCACCGGGATTATCGTTGCCTTCTTAAAACACGACGGGATCTTAGACTGAAGCAGGGAGCAGTTGAAGATGTCAGCAAACACTCCAGCTAGCTTGCTTGCACAGGCCCGGAGAACCCGTCCCGGGACGCCATCTGGGCCCGTCGCCTTCATTGGATTTATCTTCAGGAAGGCTCTTCTAACGTCTTCCTCGGTGACAATGAATCTTGATGCCACCAGGTCCGGTTCATCCAGAGGGGGCGGGATGCTCCTCTTCTGTTTGAATCTTGTGTAGAATAAGTTAAGTTCGTCAGGAAGAGAAGCGCTACAGTTATTGATATTTCCAGCCTTTTCTTTGCGCCCAGTGATCTCATTTAGACCCTGCCACAGTCTACTGGCATCCCTCTGGTTAGCCTAGCTGTCCAACTTGGCTCAATATTGCCTCTTGGCGCCCTTAATGGCTTTCCGGAGTTCACGCCTGGATTCCATGTAGCAACTGGTATCTCCGGACCTAAAAGCCACAGCTCTAGCTTTCAAAAGGGACTGGACCTCATAATTCATCCAAGGTTTCCAGTTAGGGAATACCCGGATCGTCTTGCGAGACACACAGTCCTCTGTGCATTTCCAGAGAAAGTCCATGACAGCTGAGGCATACTCATCGAGGTTAGCTGCCGAGTCCTTGAATACTAACCAGTCCACCGATTCAAAGCGTCACGGAGGACCTCACCCGTTTCCTCTGTCCAATGCGACACCACTTTTGACACAGTGACCTCCCGCTTCAGTTTCCGTTTGTAAGCCAAGAGGAGGAGTACGGCCTGACGGTCAGATTTTCCGAAGTGAGGTCGTTGGACGGAACGGTAGGCATCCTTGACTGCTGTGTAGCAGTGATCAAGTATATTCGGGCCTCTAGTGGAGCAGGAGACATGTTGGTATAACAATTTCAGCTGGTTGATATGGTACCACCCTCGTTATCTGGAGAAGTCAGCACTTTGTACTCTGAAGGACTTGCTTTGTCTGTAATTTCATAGGGCCCTGCAAACTTTGGATTTAAAAATGAGGTGGGTTGGTGTATTCTAGTCATCACTGTTTGTCCTGGGCTTAACTCTATGGGACTGACTTTTGAGTGAAAGTCAGCTTTACTCTGTTGCTTTTTCTTTTCTGTTTGGTAGGCTGCCAGGTAATTGGACTCTTTCACAGTCTCTACCAATTGTTGTACCCACTTTTCTGACACAATCCCATCGATTTCGCGTTCTGAGGTATCTAACCCTAACCACTCCTCCAATCCTCCAATGTCCCTTCCGGTCATGAGTTTATACGGGGTGTAACCCCGTTGAAGATGCCACTGTGTTCTTTATTATCATCAAGGCATAACTTGCCATGTTGGTGCACCATTTTTGCAGTCATATTTTTTAGTGTTCGATTCATCCTTTCCACAATCCCACTAGACTGAGGTCTATATGAAATCTCTCCTTAAAAGTGCTGTGACATCTTGCATTATCTGGGCTGTGAAGTGTGTGCCTTGATCTGATTCGATACTCTGGGGTAGTCCCCAGCGAGAGAATATCCTGTCCGATAGGATTTCTGCAGCGGCCTCAGCTAGGAAAGCTTCCACCCACTTGGTAAAGGGATCTATTACTTCCAGAGTATATTTGTACCCTCCAGGGGAGGGCAGTAAGGGACCAACGTAATCTATCTGCAAATTAGTCCTTCCGCTGGTCTGGTGTGTCGAAGGGCTCCTTTCTTTATATTTCTATCAGGATTATATTGTGCACAAACCAAACATGTTTTGACACAATTCTCCTCATCATCCTTCGTCTTCAGCCACCAGCCCACTTCCTTGATCTCTTCTAAGGTGCTTTTGCACCCCTGCTGTCCCCATAGATCACGATTTCCTCCTCCCTCTGGAACCACAAGCTTTCCTTCATAAAGGACAACTTCAGCATTGACAAACACTCCCTTCTGCTCTTTGTATATTTCAGACCCTGCTCCTTCTATTAATTTTTAAAATTCTTCATCTTCTGCTCCTCTGTTAAGTCCATAACTTTAATCTGCTGTTCTTTCTGCCTCCCAATCTCCCCAATCTGTGGCTGCCAATCCTGCCCAAGCTATTGCTTCGCCAATTCATCAGCCTTTCTGTTTCCCTCTGGGGCTAATTTAGAGCGCGCTTACCTTTATGATGCCTATCGATGCAATGCTCCTCAGACAGGATGAAGAGATCAATACTCCCCAATGCCATTCGGCTTTACAATTCAACCGCCAGGAGTAAGATATGTTAAAGTGCCGGGGTTAGGACTCAATGTATTTAAGTAAACTACTTAAGAACTTTTTAAAAGCTATTATTAATGCTTTTTGAGAGGGTGATTTTAGATGCATATCATATTTTTACTGAGTTAAGTATTGTATGTAATTAGTTTTGCTACAATAAGTGTATGGGACATTGGAAAAAATGTTGAATTTCCCCATGGGGATGAATAAAGTATCTATCTATCTATCTATCTATCTATCTATCTATTCCTTTCCTTTTGCCTCCTGAAGTATATATCGTGATGAAGCAGCAGATGTGTGTGTGGGGGGGGGGGGGCGGGGGTTTCCCGTCAGCTGAAACAAACTCTCTGGCTTCCCACGGAGGCCAATGTTCTGCAAGGCAGTTACAAACATGGAGAGTGTATGGCTGACCCAGGTGGAAAACGTTCTGGGTGGCTAACCACATATGCTACGGCTGCCAATTCTGCATTCGTGGTTTCGGGGAACTTTAAAGCTACACCATACCTTTCCTGGCCACGCTCATCTTCTACATACATGCCACACCGATGCACCACCAATAACTCTCGGAGACGTGAGGCGAGAGATAGGCTTTTATTAGCTGGAAGAGAGAGCACTGTCAGCAGCGAGAGACCACCACACAACATCCTGGAGACTGAGGGAGGAGCAGTGCCTCCAATCGCCTTTATACAGGGGTCAGTGGGAGGAGCCACGGGAGCAGTCAGCAGGTATATGTCCAGACAGGTAAATGTGGTTCACCACACACACCCAGTTCTCCTCTCACCATCCTGCACTGATGAGGAGCCATCCACAAAAATATTTAAGTAGGTTTTTTCATTTGTGTCTTTGTTCTCAGTCATTACGTTATCTGATCTGCTTCCGCCCCCCCCCCCCCCCCTTTCTGGCTGGATACAAATGGGCCCTTGGGATCATTTGCTATCATAACCTGACACTCACGTTCACTTCCTTGGTACACCAGGTTATCGGCTAACATTGAGGTAGTGTTTACTCGCTCCACACTAACATTTCTTCCTTGCAGCAGCAATGCCCATCTAGCAATTCTGTTTCGGCTTACTGAACCGTCTTTAATCCTTCCACCAAACAGTGATTGTATGGGGGTGTGTTCCGTCAGTATTGTAAGTGGATTAAGTCCCACGATGTAGGCGGAATGTTGTACCACCCGGAAAACGGCGAACGAGAGTTTTTCACAGACGGTGTACCCCTCTTCTACTGGTGAGAGAATGCGTGATGCGTACGCTGCTGGTCCTCACTTCCCGTGCACCTCCTGCCCCTCACTGCTGAGGGGGTCGCCACCTCCAATGGAAATGGCTCGATCTGATTTGGGGTTTCGCAGTGGCCAATGCTTGCTTCGGGTCTGCGATGGCCCGGGTATGTTCTGATTTCCATCCCCACGCCACGTCCTTTTCCAGTGTCTCCATTCAAGGAGCCACCCTAGTGGAAAATCCATCAACGTGATCCCTACCGGCCCCAGAAAAGACCACAAGTCCTCTCAGGTCTTGGGGAATAGGCAATTTCATAACCAATTCTGCTCTTTGCTCATCAATTTCTCTTTTTCCTGGTGTCAAGATCATTCTGAAATAACTAACTTCTTGTTTCATCACTTGTGCTTTTTAAGGGTTTGCTGGTAGTCCCAATGCATGTAATAATTACAGCAGTTCTGTCATTCTCTGATAACGTTCCAGCCTGGTTTCAGTCTGCAGGGGTAGATCATCTCCGTATTGTACCAAGCATTCGGGCTTCGAAGAACATTTTAACCCTTCGGGAAGAGCTGGTGAGATGTAGACGGGGAATTATGGAACCCCTGTGGTAGGGCAGTCTGTGTCCCGGAAGGTAAATGCAGACTTGTATTGACACTCTCTTTCTCGTGGGATAGACCAGAATCCATTATGTATGTCTAAAACTGAACCATTCTGTTTGACCACTGTCTCTGGGTTAGTTGCTACATTTGGGGCTGTTAACGGAGTTGCTTTATTCAGCTCTCGATAGTCTGTTGTCAGTCTCCATCTACCAGCTGGTTTCCTCACTGGCCAAAGGGGTGAGTTATCAGTGGAGGCTACTGGCCTCAGTAGCCCTTGTACCAGCATCTGTGCTCTGGGTTCTGGACCTTGTGTGCTCACACTGCCAGCCGTCGTTCCGCAGTCACGCTTGTGCCTGGCAAATGCCGCCGAGTTCTCTGCAATAATTTGCTGCACCTCCTCCGCACGTTTCACCCATTGTGTAAATTTTATCTCGATATTCTGCTGCTGGGATGTGCATGTGGTGTACGTTCTTCATGCCAGTTGGCATCTGCCAAGCCATACAACTAACAGGGTCAAAACAAAGCCCCACTTTGGCCATACAATCACTCCCTGGGTAATTCCACCAAGACTATTGAGTGTTCCAATGTTATGTCTCCTATCCTTATAGTACACTCACATGCCCCACTTGTAACTGTCCTGCGAACCCACTTAGGATAATTTTACCTGCTGCATCATAATTATTGTAACTGTATCTAGTAGCTTCATCTGCTAAATCAATATCTCCATATTCATCTTCCTCCCCTTTAACAGATCCAAAAGCACATACTACTCCTCGCTGTGCAACAAGTTGTTCCTGCAGCTTTTGAATCTGCTTTTAACAGATCGCCAGTGTTACTCTTCCTTACCTGTGCTGATTCCTGAATCACAGTCATAGCCGTCTTTAAATCGCTGCACTGTCTCCTAAATCCTTCCCCTTCATCCTTCGCTAGTTCGGCTGCTTCACTTTTCGCTTTAAGTAATTTCTCACACTTCGACTGAAACTGGTTCATAAGCATCAAGTCCATGCCTCTCCGACCCTGTAAATCAGTAACCCTTTCTCTAAAGGTTTCTACCTCCTTTTGGAGCTTTTTGTGTTCTCCTTCTAACCTCTCTCACACGGCGTCTGCGTTATGCAGGCATTCATTTTCTGTTTTTAATCTGTGCTGTTCTGCCTTGGCATTCTGTCGTAATTCTCTCAAATCTTCAAATCTTCCTGCTCGACAGTTTCCACTGGGTGGTTTTTCACAGAGCGTCCCCAGCAGTTTTCCCTCCACAGCCGGAGTGACCAGCAAGCTCCCTGCGAAGGACCAGGGTAGGCATAAAACTGGGAGAGCAGGTAAAGGGAGAAAAAAATAGGGGTTTTATTTACCCAAAATGTTTACAAACTCAACAGAACTGTTCTAGAGTCCAAACTTGAATCAGCTAAACAGAACAGAACTGGGTTATGACAACATAGTAATGTCGGATGTCGTGGTCCACGTAGGGACCAATGACGTGGGTAGGAAGAGTGAGGAGGTCCTGAAAGGTGAGTTTAGGGAGCTAGGTGCCAAGTTAAAGGACAGGACATCCAGGATAGCAACCTCAGGATTGCTACCAGTGCCACATGCAGGTGGGTTTAGAAATAGTAAGATAGCGCAGATCAACACGTGGCTGAAAACATAGTGCAGGAGGGAGGGCTTCAGATGTGTAGATAATTGGGCAGTTTTCCAGGGAAGGTGGGACCTGTTCTGGCAGGACGGTTTACATCTGAACGGGAGTGGACAAATATTCTTGCAGGTAGGTTTGCTAGAGAGGCTCCAATGGATTTAAACTAGATATGAGGGGGGGAGGGGAACAGATGTATGGGAGAAGGAAGAAGACAGTAAAGTTCTTTGTACTGTGAGAGATAAACAGAGAGGAGGAGATGGAGAATTTCTTAAATGCATTTATTTTAATGCTAGGAGCATTGTAAGAAAGGTGGATGCTTAGAGCATGGATTGATACCTGGAAATATGATGTTGTAGCTATTACTGAAACATGGTTGCAGGAGGGGTGTGATTGGCAACTAAATATTCCTGGATTTTGTTGCTTCAGGTGTGATAGAATCGGAGGGACAAGAGGGGGAGGTGTTGCATTGCTTGTCCGAGAATATATCACAGCGGTGATCTGGCAGGATAGATTAAAGGGGTCGTCTAGAGAGGCTATTTGGGTGGAATTGAGGAATGGGAAAGGTGTAGTAACACTCATAGGGGTGTATTATAGACCACCTAATGGGGGGTGAAAATTGGAGGAGCAAATTTGCAAGGAGATAGCAGATATTTGTAGTAAGCACAGGGTTGTGATTGTGGGAGATTTTAATTTTCCACACATAGACTGGGAAGCCCATTCTGTAAAAGGGCTGGATGGTTTGGAGTTTGTAAAATGTGTGCAGGATAGTTTTTTGCAGCAAAACATAGAGGTACCAACTAGAGAAGGGGCAGTGTTCCCTAATCTTCTGTTAGGGAATGAGATAGGTCAGGTGTCGGAGTTATGTGCTGGGAAGCACTTCGGGTCCAGTGATCACAATGCCATTAGTTTCAATATAATTATGGAGAAGGATAGGACTGGACCCAGGGTTGAGATTTTTGATTGGAGAAAGGCTAACTTTGAGGCGATGCGAAAGGATTTAGAAGGAGTGGATTGAGACAATTTGTTTTATGGGAGGGATGTAATAGAGAAATGGAGGTCATTTAAAGGTGAAATTTTGAGGGTACAGAATCTTTATGTTCCTGTTAGGTTGAAAGGAAGGGTTAAAAGTTTGAGAGAGCCATGGTTTTCAAGGGATATTGGAAACTTGGTTAGGAAAAAGAGAAATATCTACAATAAATATAGGCAGCATGGAGTAAATGAGGTGCTCGAGGAATATAAAGAATGTAAGAAGAATCTTTAGAAAGAAATTAGAAAAGCTAAAAGAAGATACGAGGTTGCTTTGGCAAGTAAGGTGAAAATAAATCCAAAGGGTTTCTACAGTTATATTAATAGCAAAAGGATAGTGAGGGATAAAATTGGCCCCTTAGAGAATCAGAGTGGACAGCTGTGTGTGGAGCCAAAAGAGATGGGGGAGATTTAGAACAATTTCTTTTCTCGGGTATTCACTAAGGAGAAGGATATTCACTTGGGCAAGGTAAGGGAAACAAGTAGGGAAGTTATGGAAACTATGGCAATTAAAGAGGAGGGAGTACTGGCACTTTTAAGGAATATAAAAGTGGATAAATCTCCGGGTCCTGACAGGATATTCCCCAGGACCTTGAGGGAGGTTAATGTAGAAATAGCAGGGGCTCTGACAGAAATATTTCAAATGTCATTAGAAATGGGGATGGTGCTGGAGGATTGGCGTATTGCTCATGTGGTTCCATTGTTTAAAAAGGGTTCTAAGAGTAAACCTAGCAATTATAGGCCTGTCAGTTTGACATTAGTGGTGGGTAAATTAATGGAAAGTATTCTTAGAGATGGTATATATAATTATCTGGATAGACAGGGTCTAATTAGGAACAGTTAACATGGATTTGTGCGTGGAAGGTCATGTTTGACAAATCTTATTGAATTGTTTGAAGAGGTTACTAGGAAAGTTGACGAGGGTAAAGCAGTGGATGTTATCTATACGGAGTTCAGTAAGGCCTTTGACAAGGTTCCACATGGAGGGTTAGTTAGGAAGATTCAATCGTTAAGTATTAATATTGAAGTAGTAAAATGGATTCAACAGTGGCTGGATGGGAGATGCCAGAGAGTAGTGGTGGATAACTGTTTGTCAGGTTGGAGGCCAGTGACTAGTGGTGTGCCTCAGGGATCTGTACTGGGTCTAATGTTGTTTGTCATATACATTAATGATCTGGATGATGGGGTGGTAAATTGGATTAGTAAGTATGCAGATGATACCAAGATAGGTGGTGGTGTGGATAATGAAGTAGGTTTTCAAAGTTTGCAGAGAGATTCAGGCCAGTTAGAAGAGTGGGCTGAGCGATGGCAGATGGAGTTTAATGCTGATAAGTGTGAGGTGCTACATTTTGGTCGGAATAATCCAAATAGGACATACAGGGTAAATGGTAGGGCATTGAGGAATGCAGTGGAACAGAGAGATCTAGGAATAATGGTGCATAGTTCCCTGAAGGTGGAATCTCATGTGGATAGGGTGGTGAAGAAAGCTTTTGGTATGTTGGCCTTTATAAATCAGAGCATTGAGTATAGGAGTTGGGATGTAATGTCAAAATTGTACAAGGCATTGGTAAGGCCAAATTTGGAGTATTGTGTACAGTTCTGGTCACCGAACTATAGGAACATTGTCAACAAAATAGAGAGAGTACAGAGGAGATTTACTAGAATGTTACCTGGGTTTCAGCACCTAAGTTACAGGGAAAGGTTGATCAAGTTAGGTCTTTATTCTTTGGAGCATAGAAGGTTGAGGGGGGACTTGATAGAAGTATTTAAAATCATGAGGGGGATAGATAGAGTTGACATGGATAGGCTTTTTCCATTGAGAGTAGGGGAGATTCATACAAGAGGACATGAGTTGAGAGTTAGGGGGCAAAAGTTAGGGGTAACACGAGGGGGAATTTCTTTACTCAGAGATTGGTAGCTGTGTGGAACGAGCTTCCAGTAGAAGTGGTGGAGGCAGGTTCGATATTGTCATTTAAAGTAAAATTGGATAGGTATATGGACAGGAAAGGAATGGAGGGTTATGGGCTGAGTGTAGGTTGGTGGGACTAGGTGAGAGTAAGTGTTCGGCACAGACTAGAAGGGTTGAAATGGCCTGTTTCCGTGTAATCAATTATGTTGTGTTTAATAACTGTAATACATTTTGACGAATTTGTATTAATTTGTTTTCACTTTGACACGAAAGACTTTTTGTTGATCAGTGTCAAAGAGACAAACTAAATCCACTGTGATTCAATGTTGTAAAACAACAAAGCATGAAAACCTCCAAGGGGGTGAATACTTTTTATAGGGTGTGTATATTTATTATTTTTAATTATTCTGCTCTCAAAATTGAAAGTACATTGACTATCAAATTTCATCGTCTCACAGGCAGCCACAGAACAATAAACACAAGAAAATCTGCAGATGCTGGAAATCGAAGCAACACACACTAATTTCTCCTTAATTTCTTCCATCTCCAATGGGATCCCAGCACCAAGTACATCTCCCCACCCCCCCACTTTCCACTTGCAAGCGGAACAAGTGCAACACCTGCCCCTCCACCTCCTCCCTCACTACCACTCATGGATGAGTGACGAGCAAGAACAACAGGACTGTGAGCCGGAGAGGATCTCGGCACGTCGAGGCTGATCCAGAGTGGGGAATGCCTGAACGGACTTAGTGAGATTGGAAGTTGTGAAACTGCTGAAAGAGTTGTGTAACCGATGAATTAATGATGTTTGCTATGGGAGAATGCAGTGAACCTTGGAGTTGTTTGATTGAACAGGAACAGTTGCATTGGTGGTTCAGTGGTAGAATTCTCGCCTGCCACGCGGGAGACCTGGGTTCGATTCCCAGCCAATGCAGTTCAATGCAGAGGGTGTGACAGAGCAATGTGCCTCTCTTTACTTTATGGGTTAGGGTGAGTGAGAGTGGGCATTCTAAAAGCACTGTGTTGGTAGGCGAATTGTAGGGTTCGCTCTCTGAGTCCCACAGCCCTTCGGCTGTTCACTCATCGGAAACACTCGCACACTGCAGCCTCAGAGGTGACCAAGGTGCAGGTCTCATTGGCGCCTCCCCTCGGGGGCTCAGTGTTGGTGACATTGAACCGAGCGTAAAAAAGATTTAGCTCATCTGGGAGAGAGGCAGCGATGTTGGCAGCACCACTGTGTTTAGCTGTGAAGTGTGCGATGGTGTGCAGACCTTGCCATAAGCTGTGTGTGTTGTTGGTGGAGAGTTGTGTCGGATCTTGTCCCTGTGTTGTCGTTTCGCTGCCTTGATGATTTGGCGTAGGCCATGGCTGCATTTCTTGAGTTCCTGGCGGTTACCGGCAACACAAGCTCTGTCTCGTGCGGTAAGTGCTGCTCGCACGGAACTGTTGATCCAGGATTCCTGGTTTGGATAGACCCTGACTGATTTTCGCAGGACAACATCCTCAATGCACTTCCAGATGAAGTCCGTGTCTCCTTCCATGAACTCGGAGACATCCTCATCATGAAAGACATCTCGGCTGAAGTCATCAAAGCAGTCTTGTAGCATGGAGACCGACCGTGGTCGGACCAACATCATTTTAACGATGTTTCAGCTTATGCCCGTGCACGGGCAGAAGCAGGAGGGAGGAGTGATCAGACTTCCCGAGCGGTGGACGGAGGAAGCGTTGTAAACATTGTGGAAGGGAGAGTAGCAGTGGGTGAGTACGCTGTCCTGCAGTGCTCACCTGGGTGTGTTGACAAAACTTCAGAGAGACTTCAGTCAGCGACGTTCGATTAAAGTCTGCGGCAACGATGAAAGCAGCCTCCAGGGTGCTGATGGTCTCGTACGATTCCTGGAGAGCCAGGTCAGTGTCAGCCTGCTGCAGGATATACACAGCTGGGATAATAACAGGCGTGAACTCCCCAGGCAGCCAGAACGGTCTGCACAGCAGCACGAGCAATTCCAGATCCGGGGAACAGCAGGATTTGAGGGCATGCACGTTCCGGGGGTCGCACCACGCACTATTGACCAGGAAGCATACCCCACCTCCTTCACTCTTCCCAGGGAGGTTTTTAGACCAGTCCACCCGGAACAGGGAGAACCCAGAGGGCTCGATCGCGTGGTCCGGTATCTCCTCCGTCAGCCAGGTCCCCACGAAGCACAAAACATTACATTCCTTTGTTTCCCGCTGGAAGGAGATCCTGGCTCTCTGTTCGAGCAGCTTATTGTCCAGGGACGGAGTGTTATCCCGGAGTAGGCCAGGGAGCGGCGGCCGATTAGCACACCGTCTCAACCTCACCAGGACTCCGGCCCTTCTCCCTCCCCTCAGCGATGAAATAAATTACCCTCACATGGATCGTGTAAATAGGGGTTCCTGGTGTAGAAAAGGTGGCACTTTGTGGGTAAATGCCATCTTCCCGATGTTCAGAAGCGACAGTCAATCATGTCTGATCTGATTATCAGCTTCTTGAACTAGAAATGCACAGGAAATTGCAGAAATTAGCGGAATTACACTGTAACATTGGTCCCGAGATCACAACATGGCTGCCATACACAGCTCCATCTTGGCCACTTGGAGACTCTCCACTGTGCATTTTGTCAAAGTTTTTGGTGACGTGTCAAATCTGTACAAACTTATTATAAAGCAGAGATGCCATTGTGCCTTCTTAGTGCCCAGTCTTACGTACTGGTCCCAGGGCAGATCCTCTGATGTGATAACGCAAAGAAGTTTAAAGTTCCTGACCCTCCCCAACTCCGAACTCCCAATGATGACCCCCAGCTTCCATCTCGTGTCGTCAATCATCAGCTCTTTGGTTTTGCTGACGTTGAGTGAGAGGTTGTTGTTGTGGCCCCATTCAGCCAGATTTTCAATCTCCCTCCTGAGTGCCCGTTCGTCACTGTGGGAAAAGGAGTCGACTTTTTACCAAATAAAAATCTGGACTGGCATCTCATTATTCCAGGATACAGATGCCACTGCTGTGATAGATATTTCTCATCTGTAAAAATTGTGTATTTAAAAACTCCAGACTACAAGGACGGACAAAAAGTACAAATCGGGCAAACACTAAAAATAAACAAATAACAGACAGAACATTGACCGCAGAGACCCCGAAAATGAGTGCAGAGTCACAGAACCGTTTCAGCACTGACACGAGTGTAGCCGGTCCAGGAGCCCGATGATCGCCGGGCACAGCCGCAGAACCAGTTCAACACTGAGACGAGTGAGGCTGGTCCAGGAGCAAAGTTGTGTCTGGTGTGGTCTGTCCTCTGACGGTTGATTTGTTAACAGTTGCATTGGTGGTTCAGTGGTAGAATTCTCGCCTGCCACGCGGGAGACCTGGGTTCGATTCCCAGCCAATGCAGTTCAATGTGCTTCTCTTTACTGAGCCGGTGACCTTGGTCCCATTCCTGCTGCTATCTTTCTACGTTCTCCCTGTGAAATATAAAACCTTCTCTTTACAACTATTTCATTCTCTGACTTTCTATGTTATACGTTCACACGTTCCTTTTAGGCTCAGTGAGGGTGCCGTGCTACTCTGGCAGTGGAAGTGTTTCAATACTTGCGGCCGTCCCCAGCACATCCTCAGACTGTGTTGCTCGTTGCTGCCAACGATGCTTTTCACTGTATGTTTTGACGTACGTGTGACAAATAAAGCTCATATTTAATCTTTAGTGTTCAATTTAGAGATACAGCATGGTAACATGGAAAGATTAAGGACAGAACGAGACCACTGTCCTGCACAGTGGAGATTGCGTCTGATATCATCTGGAGATGACACATGGATCAGTTGAGGAGAGCAGAGTCAAAGTTGGAGAAGAAAGGTGTCTGCCCCTGTCAGAACCACTTCCTGCAGCCTCAGAGTCAACTTCTGCCACCACCACGGAGGAGTTATCAGAACCTGGGATTGTTTCACAAAACTCACAGCCAAGCAGAACAGGCGTTAACCCACATGAGCAAGATGAAATCCATAGTGATGAAATCTTTACACCTGAATGGAGGATTTAAAGTTTACTATGCTGTGGGTGTGTGTTGTATTGTGTTGTATACTGGGTCTATAGTTGATGCATCCTCTATTGAGTTGGTGTTTATAGCTAGACAGGGAGGAGTGTTGTGTGTTTGCTATTTCATAGAAACATAGGAACATCAAAAATTTACGGCACAATACGGCCCACAACGCTGTGCTGTACATGTACTTACTTTAGATATTACCTGGGGTTACCCAAAGCCCTCTACTTTTCTAAGTTCCATGTAACTAGCAAGGAACCTCTTAAAATACCCTGTCGTATCTGCCTCCAACACAGTTGGTGGCAGCCCTTTTCCATGCATAAAAAACTTACCCCGACATCTCTTCTGTACCTGCTTCCAAGCACCTTAAAACTGTGCCCTCTCGTGTTAACCTTTCCAGCCCTGGGAAAAAGCCTCTGACTATCCACACGATCAGTTTCTCTCATCTAATACCCCTCCATCAGTCACCTCTCATCCTCTGTCGCTCCAAGGAGAAAAGGCCGAGTTCACTCAACCTATTCTCATAAGGCATGCTCCCCGATCCAGGCAACATCCTTGTAAATCTCCTCTGCACCCTTTGTATGGCTTCCACATCCTTCCTGTAGTGAGGAGACCAGAACTGAGCACAGTATTCCAAGTGGGTCTGACCGGGGTCCTATATAGCTGTAACATTACCTCTCGGCTCTTGATCTCAATCCCACGGTTGATGAAGGCCAATGCACTGTATGCCTTCTTAACCACAGAGTCAACCTGTGTAGCAGCTTTGAGCGTCCTATGGACTTGGAACCCAAGACCCCTTTGATCCTCCACACTGTCAAGAGTCTTACCATTAATACTATATTCTGCCATCATATTTGACCAACCAAAATGAACCACACACTTATCTGGGTTGAACTCCATCTGCCACTTCTCAGCCCAGTTTTGCATCCTATCAATGTCCCGCTGTAACCTCTGACAGCCCTCCACACTATCCACAACACCTCCAACCTTTGTATCATCAGCAAACATACTAACCCATCCCTCCACTTCCTCATCCAGTGCATTTATAAAAACAGAAGGGGTCCCAGTACAGATCCCTGAATTATACCACTGGTCACTGACTTACGTGCAAAGTATGACCCATTTACAACCACTCTTTGCCTTATGTGGGCAAGCCATTTCTGGATCCACAAAGCAATGTCCACTTGGATCCTATGCCTCCTTACTTTTTCAATAAGCCCTGCATGGGGAACCTTGTCAAATGCCTTGCTGAAATCCATATACACTACATCCACTGCTCTACCTTCATCAACGTGTCACATCCTCAAAAAATTCAATCAGACTTGTAAGGCACGATCTGCCTTTGACAAAGCCATGCTGACTATTCCTAATCATATTATGCCTCTCCAAATGTCCATAATTCCTGCCTCTCAGGATCTTTTCCATCAACTTACTAACCACTGAAGTAAGACCACACTGGCCTATAATTTCCTGGGCTATCTCTACTCCGTTTCTTGAATAAGGGAACAATATTTGCAACCATCCAATCCTCTGGAACCTCTCCCCTCTCCATTAATGATGCAAAGATCTTTGCCAGAGGCCTAGTAATCTCCTCCCTCACCTCCCACAGTAGCCTGGGGTACATCTCATTTGGTCCCGGAGACTTATCCAACTTGATGCTTTCCAAAAGCTCCAGCACATCCTCTTCCTTAATATCTACATGCTCAAGCTTTTCAGTCTGCTGCAAGTCATCCCTACAATTGCCAAGATCCTTTTCTGTAGTGAATACTGAAGCAAAGTATTCATTAAGTACCTCTGCTATTTCCTCCAGTTCCATACACACTTTCCCACTGTCACACTTGATTGGTCCTATTCTCTCACGCCTTATAGACAATAGACAATAGGTGCAGAAGTAGACCATTCAGCCCTTCGAGCCTGCACCGCCATTTTGAGATCATGGCTGATCATCTACTATCAATACCCGGTTCCTGCCTTGTCCCCATATCCCTTGATTCCCCTATCCATAAGATACCTATCTAGCTCCTTCTTTAAAGCATCCAGAGAATTGGCCTCCACTGCCTTCCGAGGCAGTGCATTCCAGACCCCCACAACTCTCTGGGAGAAGAAGTTTTTCCTTAACTCTGTCCTAAATGACCTACCCCTTATTCTCAAACCATGCCCTCTGGTACTGGACTCTCCCAGCATCTGGAACATATTTCCTGCCTCTATCTTGTCCAATCCC
Organism: Hemitrygon akajei; assembly: GCF_048418815.1. NCBI lineage: Eukaryota > Metazoa > Chordata > Chondrichthyes > Myliobatiformes > Dasyatidae > Hemitrygon > Hemitrygon akajei. Next base: position 42,544,098 of record NC_133147.1, on the reverse strand, counting down.
TTAATAATCTTATATGTTGCAATCAGATCCCCTCTCAATCTCTTTAATTCCAGCGTGTACGAGCCCAGTCTCTCTAACCTCTCTGCGTAAGACAGTCCTGACATCCCAGGAATTAACCTTGTGAATCTACGCTACACTTCCTCTACAGCCAGGATGTCCTTCCTTAACCCTGGAGACCAAAACTGTACACAGTACTCCAGGTGTGGTCTCACCAGGGCTCTGTACAAATGCAAGAGGATTTCCTTGCTCTTGTACTCAATTCCCTTTGTAATAAAGGCCAACATTCCATTAGCCTTCTTCACTGCCTGCTGCTCTTGCTCATTCACCTTCAGTGACTGATGAACAAGGACTCCTAGATCTCTTTGTATTTCTCCCTTACCTAACTTTACACCGTTCAGATAATAATCTTCCTTCCTGTTTTTACACCCAAAGTGGATAACCTCACACTTATTCACATTAAACGTCATCTGCCAAGTATCTGCCCACTCACCCACCGTATCCAAGTCACCCTGAATTCTCCTAACATCCTCATCACATGTCACACTGCCACCCAGCTTAGTATCATCAGCAAACTTGCTGATGTTATTCTCAATGCCTTCATCTAAATCGTTGATGTAAATCATAAACAGTTGTGGTCCCAATACCGAGCCCTGTGGCACCCCACTAGTCACCACCTGCCATTCCCAGAAACACCCATTCACCGCTACCCTTTGCTTTCTATCTGCCAAGCAGTTTTCTATCCATGTCAATGTCTTCCCCCCAATGCCATGAGCTTTGATTTTACCCACCAATCTCCTATGTGGGACCTTATCAAATGCCTTCTGAAAATCAAGGTACACTACATCCACTGGATCTCCCTTGTCTAACTTCCTGGTTACATCCTCAAAAAACTCCAATAGATTAGTCAAGCATGATTTACCCTTGGTAAATTCATGCTGGCTCGGCCCAATCCTATCACTGCTATCTAGATATGCCACTATTTCATCCTTAATAATGGACTCTAGCATCTTCCCCACCACCGATGTCAGGCTGACAGGTCGATAGTTCTCTGTTTTCTCCCTCCCTCCCTCCTTTCTTAAAAAGTGGGATAACATTAGCCATTCTCCAATCCTCAGGAACTGATCCTGAATCTAAGGAACATTGGAAAATGATTACCAATGCATCCGCAATTTTCAGGGCCACCTCCTTTAGTACCCTAGGATGCAGACCATCTGGACCTGGGGATTTGTCAGCCTTCAGTCCCATCAGTCTACTCATCACCGTTTCCTTCCTAATGTCAATCTGTTTCATTTCCTCTGTTACCCTATGTCCTTGGCCCATCCATACATCTGGGAAATTGCTTGTGTCTTCCTTAGTGAAGACAGATCTAAAGTACTTATTAAATTCTTCTGCCATTTCTGTTTCCCATAACTATTTCACCCAATTCATTCTTCAAGGGCCCAACATTGTTCTTAACTATCTTCTTTCTCTTCACATACCTAAAAAAGCTTTTGCTATCCTCCTTTATATTCCTGGCTAGCTTGCGTTCGTACCTCATTTTTTCTCCCCGTATTGCCTTTTTAGTTAAGTTCTGTTGTTCCTTAAAAATTTCCCAATCATCTGTCCTCCCACTCACCTTAGGTCTGTCATACTTCCTTTTTTTTAAATGCTATGCAATCTCTGACTTCCTTTGTCAACCACTGTGGCCCCTTTCCCCCCTTTGAATCCTTCCTTCTCCGGGGGATGAACTGATTTTGCACCTTGTGCATTATTCCCAAGAATACCTGCCATTGCTGTTCCACTGTCTTTTCTGCTAGGATATCCGTCCAGTTAACTTTGGCCAGCTCCTCCCTCATGGCTCCATAGTCTCCTTTGTTCAACTGCAACACTGACACCTCCGAGCTGCCCTTATCCTTCTCAAATTGCAGATAAAAACTTATCATATTATGATCACTACCTCCTAATGTCTCCTTTACTTCAAGATCGCTTATCAAATCCTGTTCATTACGCAAGACTAAATCCAGAATAGCCTTGTCCCTGGTCGGCTCTCGTACAAGCTGTTCCAAGAATGCATCCCTTAGGCACTCTACAAACTCCCTATCCTGGGGTCCAGCACCAACCTGATTCTCCCAGTTCACCTGCATGTTGAAATCCCCCATAACTACTGCGACATTACCTTTGCCACATGCCAATGTTAACTCCCTATTCAACATGCACCCAATATCCATGCTACTGTTTGGTGGCCTGTAGACAACACCCATTAGGGTCCTTTTGCCCTTAATGTTCCTCAATTCTATCCACACAGACTCCACTTCTCCTGACCCTATGTTCCCCCCTTGCAAAGGACTGAATCTCATTCCTCACCAACAGGGCCACCTCACCCCCTCTGCCCACATTTCTGTCCCTACGATAGCACGTATACCCTTGCACATTCATTTCCCAGGTCTGATCTCCCTGCAGCCATCTCTCCGTTATCCCAACAACATCATAGTTAACCCATTCGCACCTGAGCTTCAAGCTCATCTGCCTCATTTCTGACACTTTGTGCATTCAGATATAGAATTTTCAGCCCATTTCTCCTCTCTCTGTTTGAATCTCTGCCTATTGTGCTTAACCCAGCTCCCCGAACTCCCATCGGGCTATACGCCCCTAGAATTTTGTTGTCCTTCCTACATTTACTTATTCTTTCAATACATTTAACTCCATGTTCCGTCAGACCATCCCTCTGTACATGAGTCCTCCTTATCACTTGTTCCACCTCACCTTCCTCTACTACACACTTAATATTCCGGAACCGTGTAGTCCCCACCTGTCCTTTATTCTTCCTCTCACTATCCTCTCTCACATTCTGGATCCCCGCCCCCTGCAAATTTAGTTTAAACCCCCCCAAGAAGCACTAGCAAACTTCCCTGCAAGAATGTTAGTACCGCTCCAGTTCAGGTGTAAACCGTCCCTTCAGAACAGATCCCACCTTCCCTGGAACAAAGCCCAATTATCTACAAGCCTGAAGCCCTCCCTCCTGCACCATCCTCTCAGCCACGTATTAATCTGTATAATCTTTCTGTTCCTTGCCTCACTCGCACGTGGCACAGGTAGCAATCCTGAGATTGTTACCTGGAGGTCCTGCCCTTCAGCTTCGCACCTAACTCCCTGAACTCCCTACGCAGGACCCCCTCACTCATCCTACCCACGTCATTGGTCCCTACATGGACCACAACATCTGGATTCTTGCCCTCCCTCTCGAGACTAACCTGCACCCGATCTGAGATGTCCCGGACCCCAGCACCAGGGAAGCAACATACCATCCGAGACTCCCGATCTTCCCCACAAAATCTCCTATCCGCCCCCCTGACTATAGAATCCCCTGTCACTACCGCTCTCTTCTCTTCCCTCCTCCCCTTCCTAGTCGAGGGTCCAACCTCAGTGCCAGAGAAAGGACCACTGCAACTTGTTCCTGGTGGGTCATCCCCACCAACAGTACCCAAAATGGTATACTTATTGTTGATGGGAACGGCCACAGGGGTGCTCTGTTCTCTCTGTCTGCTCCCCCTGCCTCTCTTGACTGTCACCCATTTGCCTAGCTCCTGACTTTTCGGTGTGACTACCTCCCAATAACTCTTATCTATCTCTGCCTCTGCCTCTGCCTCTTATCCTCTTGCTCTTCACATACTTGTAGAATGCCTTGGGGTTTTCCTTGATGTTGTCTGCCAAGGCCTTCTCATGGCCCCTTCTGGCTCTCCTAATTTCATTCTTAAGCTCTTTCCTGCTAGCCTTATAATAGTCTGGACCTTGATTATTACCTAGTTTTTTGACCCTTTCATAAGTTTTTCCTTTCTTCTTGACTAGAATTTCACCAGACTTTGTACACCACGGTTCCTGTAGCCTACCATCCTTTCCCTGCCTCTTTGGAACATAACTATGCAGAACTACATGCATATATCCCCTGAACATTTACCACATTTCTTCCGTACATTTCCCTGAGAACATCTGTTTCCAGTTTATGTTTCCAGGTTCCTGCCCGATAGGCTCATTCTCTAATTAAGTGCCTTCCTATCTTGTCCATTCCTATCCCTCTCCAACGTTGTGGTGAATAAGAGATAGAGTTGTGGTCACTACCTCCAAAATGCTCTCCCACTGAGAGAGCTGACACCTGAGCAGACTCATTTCCCAATACCAGATCAAGTTCATCCTCTCCTCTTATAGGCTTATCTACATATTGTGTCAATGATGTTTAATGATGTTTGTTATGGGACGACACAGTGAATCTTGGAGTTGTTTGATCGAACAGGAATGCTGGAATGGGCAAAGTTGTGTCTGGTGTGGTCTGTCCTCTGATGTACTTAATTTGGTTGATTTGTTAACAGTTGCATTGGTGGTTCAGTGGTAGAATTCTCGCCTGCCACGCGGGAGACCTGGGTTCGATTCCCAGCCAATGCAGTTCAATGCTGAGGGTGTGACAGTTCAATGTGCTTCTCTTTAGTGTTCGGTGTACATCTCTTTACTGAGCCGGTGTCCTGCTGCTGTCTTTCTACGTTCTCCCTGTGAAATATAAAACCTTCTCTTTACAACTATTTCATTCTCTGACTTTCTATGTTATACGTTCACACGTTCCTTTTAGGCTCAGTGAGGGTGCCGTGCTACTCTGGCAGTGGAAGTGTTTCAACACTTGTGGCCGTCCCCAGCACATCCTCAGACTGTGTTGCTCGTTGCTGCCAATGATGCTTTTCACTGTACGTTTCGACGTACGTGTGACAAATAAAGCTCATATTTAATCTTTAATGTTCAATTTAGAGATACAGCATGGTAACATGGAAAGATTAAGGACAGAACGAGACCACTGTCCTACACAAATTTCCTGGTGGTGGCCGATGAAGTAACATCAATCTGCCATTGCTCCAACTCTAATTGTCTTACTATTTCCAACCTGTCTTGAAACTTCTTTTTTTTAAGTGTGATATTTTCTCATTACGGCTACAAGGGGTGACAGAGGTACTAATAAGGAGGATCCCCTGTGTCTTTGGATTCTATTATGGATTTGCTGCAAAGTCATACACGAGAAGCTTCTGAGAAGTTTCAACAATTCAGCTCTGAATTTAAACAAATAGAGGGCAAATTGGATTCTATTCTGCAAACCCTTAATGAACACGATAAACATATTTAAAAAAAAATGAAGCAATGTTGTCGTCTCTGGAAATGGAAGTGGATGAATTGCAAAAGCTTTGTGAAAAGCATTCGAAATCCAATGAAAGATCAGCGATCTGAGTCTTTATTCTTTGGTGATGGGAGGAGATATTTACTGTTGGCTAGACCCAATTTTAGACTGATCATCCTCTAAACCAGCGTCTCTTAATAAATCAGCTTTGTTTATTCAATCTTTTTTATTGAAATGTGGTATTGTTAATATTTGGCATTTCTTACATCCTTTAGATATGGAGTACTCGTTTTTTCCCATGTTCATCATACACATTCCAGGATTGATTACTTTTTTATTGATAGTCAAATGATTTCATCAGTTCGTTCCTGTGAATATAAAGAGATCGCTGTTTCAGATCATGCTCCTGTATTTCTATCTTTAAATCTCCCTGGTCTTCCTCAAACAAACAGATTTTAGCGTTTTAATACAACTTTGTTATCTGATAAGGAATTTTAAAAATTTCTAGAGAGGCATATTATTTTGATTTTTAAAGAGAATAAAAAGGAAGAGACTTCTAATCTTACTGTATAGGATACTTTCAAGGCCTATATTAGAGGACAAATTATTTCTTTGTTCATAAAGAAAGAATTGAATTAGCCAATCAATTGAAACAATTAGATCAAAAATATGCTATAGCTCCAGATCCAGTTTTATATAAAAAACATGTTGAAGTTAAAACTAAATATGATCTTCTGTTAACATATCCAATTGAAACTCAACTTCTTAAAGATAAAACTCACTTTTACATTCACGGAGATAAATCAGGTGAAGTATTGGCCAACCAGTTAAAAACTTCTGTAGTTATATGACAAATTAAATAAATTTTCAAAACTAATGGTGATAGGACAACTGATCACTCTGAAATAAATGATACCTTTAGAGAATTCTATTCTATACTGTAATGAATAATTTTTTAGATCAATTAAATGTTCCTGCACTTTCTGCAGATAATTGCAAACAGATGGATCAACCCATTTCTTATGAGGAAATTGCCGAGACTATATGTTCATTACACTCAGGGAAGGCTCCAGATCCAGATGGATTTATTGGAGAATTTTATAAGGGTTTTTCTTCATTAATTATACCGCAGTTACACTGAGTCTTTTTGGATTCTTTCCAATTTGGGTAGCTTGCCTCAATCTTTCTATGAAGCCTCTATTTCGTTTATCCTAAAGAAGAACAAGGACCCAACTGAAGGCTCTTCATATAGGCCAATTTCATTACTCAATGTTGGTACTAAAATCCTTTCTAAAGTTCTGGCTCGTAGGTTTGAAAATATTTTACGTTCTATTACTTCTGTTGATCAGTCTGGATATATTAAAAACCGACATTCCAATTTTAATATACGCCATGTATTAAATGTTATATACTCTCCCTCCCAGGAGATATTGGAATGTGTGATATCCTTAGATGCCGAGAAGGCCTTCGATCGGGTTGAATGGAACTATTTATTTAAAACCTTAGAAAAATTTAATTTTGTACCAGATTTTATTCAATGGATTAAATCCCAATTTCATTCTTAAACTCCTTCCTGCTAGCCTTATAATCATCTGGACCTCAATCATTATCTAGTTTTTTGAACCTTTCATAAGCTTTTCTTCTTGACTAGATTTACAACAGCCTCTGTACACCACGGTTCCTGTAGTCTACCATTCTTTCCCTGTCTCATTGGAACATACCTATGCAGAACTTCATGCAAATATCCTCTGAATATTGGCCACATTTTTTCTGTATATTTCCCTGAGAACATCTGTTCCCAATTTATGCTTCAAAGTTCCTGCCCGATAGCCTCATATTTCCCCTTACTCCAATTAAACGTCTTCCTAACTTGTCTGTCCCTACCCCTCTCCAATGGTATGGTAAAGGAGATAGAATTGTGATCACTATCTCCAAAATGCTCTCCCACTGAGAGAAACACCTGACCAGGTTCATTTCCCAATACCAGATCAAGTAATAATCACGTCAAGTAAGATCACGTCTTAATAAGCTGGTAAGGAAGGCGGGCTCTGTCGTGGGCACAGAACTGGAGAGTATGACATCGGTAGCAGAGCGAAGGGCACTGAGTAGGCTACGGTCAATCATGGAAAACCCTGAACATCCTCTGCATAGCACCATCCAGAGACAGAGAAGCAGTTTCAGCGACAGGTTGCTATCGATGCAATGCTCCTCAGACAGGATGAAGAGATCAATACTCCCTAATGCCATTCAGCTTTACAATTCAACCGCCAGGGGAAAGATATGTTAAAGTGCCGGGGTTATGACTGAGCTTAAGTTACCATTCAATGTATTTTAGTAAACTATTTAAGAACTTTTTAAAAGCTATTTATTAATGCTTTTTGAGAGGGTGATTTTAGATGCATATCATATTATAATGAGTTAAGTATTGTATGTAATTAGTTTTGCTACAATAAGTGTATGGGACATTGGAAAAAATGTTGAATTTCCCCATGGGGATGAATAAAGTATCTATCTATCTATCTATCTAAGTACAGCCTCTCCTCTTGTAGGGTTATCTACATATTGTGTCAATGATATTTAATGATGGTTGTTATGGGAGAATGCAGTTATTTGATCGAACAGGAAGACTGGAATGGGCAAAGTTGTGTCTGGTGTGGTCTGTCCTCTGATGTACTTAATTTGGTTGATTTGTTAACAGTTGCATTGGTGGTTCAGTGGTAGAATTCTCGCCCGCCACGCGGGAGACCTGGGTTCGATTCCCAGCCAATGCAGTTCAATGCTGAGGATGTGACAGTGCAATGTGCCTCTCTTTACAGAGCTAGTGTACAGTCATTCCGGGAGAATGGTGGCTATTTTGGAGGAGGAGAAGGAAAGATTAAAAACAACCAGCCGGTTGTGCCACTCACTCTCTGTGTCCCTACCCTGGGATGCCGTCCAGTCCTACAGCCCTACGGCTGTTCACTCATCGGAAACACTCGCACACTGCAGCCTCAGAGGTGACCAAGGTGCAGGTCGCATTGGCGCCTCCCCTCGGGGGCTCAGTGTTGGCGACATTGAACCGAGCGTAAAAAAGATTTAGCTCATCTGGGAGAGAGGCAGCGATGTTGGCAGCACCACTGTGTTTAGCTTTGAAGTGTGCGATGGTGTGCAGACCTTGCCATAAGCTGTGTGTGTTGTTGGTGGAGAGTTGTGTCGGATCTTGTCCCTGTGTTGTCGTTTCGCTGCCTTGATGATTTTGCGTAGGCCAGGGCTGCATTTCTTGAGTTCCTGGCGGTTACCGGCAACACAAGCTCTGTCTCGTGCGGTAAGTGCTGCTCGCACGGAACTGTTGATCCAGGATTCCTGGTTTGGATAGACCCTGACTGATTTTCAGAGGACAATGGACAATAGGTGCAGGAATAGGCCATTTGGCCCTTCGAGCTAGCATCACCATTCAACGTGATCATGGCTGATCATCCACAATCAGTACCCCGTTCCTGCCTTCTCCCCATATCTCTTGACTCCGCTATCTTTAAGAGCTCTATCTAACTCTTTCTTGAAAGCATCCAGAGAATTGGCCTCCACTGCCTTCTGAGGCAGAGCATTTCTCTCTCTGGGTGAAAAAGTTTTTCCTGAACTCCGTTCTAAATGGCCTACCCCTTATTCTTATCCAACATCGGGAACATGTTTCCTGCCTCTAGTGTGTCCAATCCCTTAATAATCTTATATGTTTCAATCAGATACCCTCTCATCCTTCTAAATTCCAGTGTATACAAGCCCAGTCACTCCAATCTTTCAACATATGACAGTCCCGCCATCCCGGGAATCAACCTTGTGAACCTACGCTGCACTCCCTCAATAGCAAGAATATCCATCCTCAAATTTGGAGACCAAAACTGAACACAACACTCCAGGTGTGGTCTCACCAGGGCCCTGTACAACTGCAGAAGGACCTCTTTGCTCCTACACTCAACTCTCCTCGTTATGAAGACCAACATGCCATTAGCTTTCTTCACTGCCTGCAGTACCTGCATGCTTACTTTCAGTGACTGATGAACAAGGGAGGACAACTCGATCGCGTTTTTTGTACTTCCCCTTTTCCTAACTTGACACTATTCAGAGAGTAATCTGCCTTCCTGTTCTTGCCACCAAAGTGGACAACCTCACATTTATCCACATTAAACTGCATCTGCCATCCATCTGCCCACTCACCCAACCTGTCCGAGTTACCCTGCATTCTCCTAACATCCTCCTCATATTCCACACTGCCACCCAGCTTGGTGTCATCTGCAAATTTGCTAATGTTACTTTTAATCCCTTCATATAAATCATTAATGTATATTGTAAATAGCTGCAGTCCCAGCACCGAGCCTTGCGGTACCCCACTAGTCACTGCCTGCCATTCTGAAAAGGACCCGTTAATCCCTACTCTTTGTTTTGTTACGAACCCCGTAACTGGGTGTCTTACCAGCAAAGATAGGAGTATCCGTTGAAGTCTGATGATACTATTTTTAACAGTATTTATTAGTAAAAATACACAAAAATAATATCAATGCAAATATACAGATAATATACGTGGTCAATACTAAACCTAAAAGTGCGGGTATAATAATCATCAGTAAGAAATAAGCTCTGTCATTGTCCAGAGGATAATGAATTGTCCGATGGAAATATAAAGTTCAGTTCAGTTCATACAGGCTGCAGTCATTGTTGATCACTGTGTTGCAATTGTTGGAGAGAGAGAGAGAGAGAGAGAGAGAGAGAGAGAATAACTTGCCGACTTTCCTTTTACAATCTTGATCCGTATCCGTCCTTGAGCTAGACCGTTCCGTGGAGGACTCGTCACCCAGGCAAGGGTGGACACACACACAAGCCCCCACCGGTCTCGTAACGTCTCTCCTGGTGCGTCTGAGGGGTGTTCCCCAGACCCTACTTTTATCCCCACTCTCGGGGTCTCAGGTGTCAATCAGGTTGGGATGATGCAATCCCTCAACCAGACCACTCTGGTTGCCCCCTGAGGGGTTTCAATGAATAGAACAGTACTCAATACACAATTCCTCCTTCAAGAGACAATAGCAGTAATCTCTCCCTTTGTCAATAGGAGACATTCCAACCTTTGTGTATCCCGGCGTTGTCTATAACAACTGCCTTTTCTGTTATCCTGTGTCTCTCTCATTACTGACATGCTGTGTATCTCTCTCATTTCCTGGGTATCAGACCCGAAATAATAGCGATTTTGCGATTCTCAAAAGGGGGGGGGGGACTTTGCGATTCTGCACCCTTCTACCCATCAGAATTGCTCCTCATTCGTAACAGTTTCCTGTCGGCCAACCAATTTTCTATCCATGTCAGTACCCTACCCCCAATACCATGTGCTCTAATTTTGCCCACTAATCTCCTATGTGGGACCTTATCAAAGGCTTTCTGAAAGTCCAGGTACACTACATCCACTGGCTCTCCCTTGTCCATTTTCATAGTTACATCCTCAAAAAATTCCAGAAGATTAGTCAAGCATGATTTCCCCTTCGTAAATCCATGCTTACTCGGACTGATCCTGTTACTGCTATCCAAATGTGCCGTTATTTCATCTTTTATAATTGGCTCCAGCATCTTCCCCACCACTGACGTCAGGCTAACTGGTCTATAATTCCATCTTCTCTCTCCCTCCTTTCTTAAAAAGTGGGATAATATTAGCTACTCTCCAATCCACAGGAACTGATCCTGAATCTATAGGACATTGGAAAATGATCACCAATGTGTCCATGATTTCTAGAGCCACCTCCTTAAGTACCCTGGGATGCAGACCATCAGGCCCTGGGGACTTACCAGCCCTCAGCCCCATCAGTCTACCCAACACCATTTTCTGCCTAATGTGAATTTCCTTCAGTTCCTCCATTACTGTAGGTCCTCTGGCCACTATTACAAATGGGAGATCGTCTGTGTCTTCCCTAGTGAAGACAGATCCAAAGTATCTGTTCAACTCATCTGCCATTTCCTTGTTCCCCATAATAACTTCAGCCGTTTCTGCCTTCAAGGGTGCAACTTTGGTCTTAGCTAATTTTTTCCTTCACATACCTAAAGAAGCTTTTACTATCCTCCTTTATATTCTTGGCTAGCTTACATTTGTACCTCATCTTTTCTCCCCATATTGCCTTTTTAGTAATCTTCTGTTGCTCTTTAAAAGTTTCCCAATCCTCTGGCTTCCCGCTCATCTTTGCTATTTATACTTCTCTTTTATTTTTATACTGTCCTTGACTTCCCTTGTCGGCCACGGTCACCCCTTACTCCCCTCAGAACCTTTCTTCCTCTTTGGAATGAACTGATCCTGCACCTTCTGAATTATTCCCAGAAATACCTGCCACTGTTGTTCCACTGTCATCCCTGCTAGGGTATCCTTCCAGTCAACTTTGGCTAGTTCCTCCCTCATGGCACAATAGTCCCATTTGTTCAACTGTAATACTGACACTTCTGATTTTCCCTCAACATCCTCAATGCACTTCCAGATGAAGTTCGTGACTCCTTCCATGAACTCGGAGACATCCTCATCATGAAAGACATTTTGGCTGACATCATCAACTGGTTGGTAACATGGAAAGATTAAGGACAGAACGAGACCACTGTCCTGCACAGTGGAGATTGCGTCTGATATCATCTGGAGATGACACATGGTTCAGTTGAGGAGAGCAGAGTCAAAGTTGGAGAAGAAAGGTGTCTGCCCCTGTCAGAACCACTTCCTGCAGCCTCAGAGTCAACTTCTGCCACCACCACGGAGTAATCACAACCTGGGATTGTTTCACAAAACTCACAGCCAAGCAGAACAGGCGTTAACCCACATGAGCAAGATGAAATCCATAGTGATGAAATCTTTACACCTGAATGGAGGATTTAAAGTTTACTATGCTGTGGGTGTGTGTTGTATTGTGTTGTATACTGGGTCTATAGTTGATGCATCCTCTATTGAGTTGGAGTTTATAGCTAGACAGGGAGGAGTGTTGTGTGTTTGCTATTTCATAGAAAAAGCCTCTGACTATCCACGTAATCAATGCCTGTGATCTTGAACACCTCTATCAGGTCACCTCTCATCCACCACCACTCCACGGAGAAAAGGCCGAGTTCACTCAACCTATTCTCATAAGGTATGCTCCCCAATCCAGGCAACATCTTTGTAAATCTCCTCTGCAACCTTTCTATGGTTTCCATATCCTTCCTGTAGTGACGTGACCAGAACTGAGCACAATACTCCAAGTGGGGTCTGACCAGGGTCCTATATAGCTGCAATATTACCTCTTGGCTCCTAAATTCAATCCCACGATTGATGAAGGCCAATATACCGTATGCCTTCTTAACCACAGAGTCAACCTGCGTAGTTGCTTTAAGTGTCCTATGGACTCAAACCCCAAGATCCCTCTGATCCTCCACACTGCCCAGAGTCTTGCCATTAATACTATATTCTGCCATCATATTTAACCAACCAAAATGAACCACCTCGCACGTATCTGGGCTGAACTCCATCTGCCACTTCTCAGCCCAGATTTGCATCCAATCAATGTCCCATTGTAACCTCTGACAGCCCGCTACACGATCCACAACACCCCCAACCTTTGTGTCCTCAGAATATTTACTAACCCATCCCTCCACTTCCTCATCCAGATCATTTATAAAAATCACAAGAGCAGGGGTCCCAGAAGAGATCCCTGAGGCACCCCACTGGTCACCGACCTCCATGCAGAATATGACCCGTCTACAACCAGTCTTTGCCTTCTGTGGGCAAGCCAGTTCTGGATCCACAAAGCAATGTCCCCTTGGATCCTTACTTTCTCAATAAGCCTTGCATGGGGTCTCTTATCAATGCCTTGCTGAAATCCATATACACTACATCTCCGGGTCTACCTTCAAAAGGTGCAAAGTCATTCTACAAAGTGAACCTGGGTCACCGGCTCTGTAAAGAGATGCATACCGAACGCTAAAGAGATGCACATTGAACTATCACACCCTCAGCATTGAACTGCATTGGCTGGGAATCGAACCCAGGTCTCCCGCGTGGCGGGCGAGAATTCTACCACTGAACCACCAATGCAACTGTTAACAAATCAACTAAATTAAGTACATCAGAGGACAGACCACACCAGACACAACTTTGCCCATTCCAGTCTTCCTGTTCAATCAAACAACTCCAAGGTTCACTACGTTCTCCCATAACAAACATCATTAACTCTTTGGTTACACAACTCCTTCAGCAGTTTCTCAACTTCCAATCTCACTCAGTAAGTCTATTCAGACATTCCCCACTCCCACAACATGGCGAGATCCTCTCAAGGTCAAGTTCAAGTTGCGTTTATTGTCATTTAGACCATAAGCTGCTGGTACACTACACAGTAAAAACGAAACAACGTTCCTCCAGGACCCTGGTGCTACATGAAACAACACAAAACTACACTAGACTATGTGAGACAGCACAAGGCTACACTAGACTACGTAAAACAACATAAAAACTACACTAGACTGCAGACCTGCACAAAACAGTGCAGGGCCGTACAATAATTAATAAACAAGACAATAGGCACAGTAGAGGACACATTACAATGTCAGTCCAGGCTCTGGGTATTGAGGAGTCTGATGGCTTGGGGGAAGAAACGGTTACACAGTCTGGTCGTGAGAGCCCGAATGCTTCGGTGCCTTTTCCCAGATGGCAGGAGGGAGAAGAGTTTGTATGAGGGGTGCGTGGGGTCCTTCATAATGCTGTTTGCTTTGCGGATGCAGCGTGTAGTGTAAATGTCTGTGATGGCGGGAAGAGAGACCCCGATGATCTTCTCAGCTGTCCTCACTATCCGCTGCAGGGTCTTGCGATCCGAGATGGTGCAATTTCTGAACCAGGCAGTGATGCAGCTGCTCAGGATGCTCTCAATACAACCCCTGTAGAATGTGATGAGGATAGGGGGTGGGAGATGGACTTTCCTCAGCCTTCGCAGAATGTAGAGACGCTGCTGGGCTTTCTTTGCTATGGAGCTGGTGTTGAGGGACCAGGTGAGATTCTCCATCAGGTGAACACCGAGAAATTTGGTGCTCTTTACGATCTCTACCAAGGAGCTGTCGATGTTCAGTGGGGAGTGGTCGCTCCGTGCTCTCCTGAAGTCAACAACCATCTCTTTTGTTTTGTTCACATTAAGAGACAGGTTGTTGGCTCTGCACCAGTCCGTTAGCCGCTGCACCTCCTCTCTGTAAGCTGACTCATCGTTCTTGCTGATGAGACCCACCACGGTCGTGTCATCGGTGAACTTGATGATGTGGTTCGAGCTGTGTGTTGCAGCATAGTCGTGGGTCAGCAGAGTGAACAGCAGTGGACTGAGCACACAGCCCTGGGGAGCCCCCGTGCTCAGTGTGATGGTGTTGGAGATGCTGCTCCCGATCCAGACTGACTGAGATCTCCCAGTCAGGAAGTCTGGGATCCAGTTGCAGAAGGAGGTGTTCTGGCCCAGTAGGCTCAGCTTTCCAATCAGTTTCTGAGGGATGATTGTGTTGAATGCTGAACTGAAGTCTATGAACAGCATCCGAACGTATGTGTCTTTTTTGTCCAGGTGGGGGGTGGTGGCAATGGCGTCATCTGTTGAGCGGTTGGGACGGTACGTGAACTGCAGGGGGTCCAGTGAGGGGGGGCAGCAGGGTCTTTATGTGCCTCACGACGAGCCTCTCGAAACACTTCACGATGATGGATGTGAATGCAACGGGACGGTAGTCGTTGAGGCAGGACACTGAAGACTTCTTCGGCACGGGGCCGATGGTGGCGGCCTTGAAGCACGTTGGAACAACGGCGCTGCTCAGGGAGATGTTGAAGATGTCAGTGACACAGTCCTGTCTCCGGCTCACTGTCCTGTCTCCGGCTCACAGTCCTGTCTCCGGCTCACGGACCCGTCCCCGGCTCACAGACCTGTCCCCGGCTCACAGTCCTGTCTCCGGCTCACAGACCTGTCTCCAGCTCACAGTCCTGTCCCCGGCTCACAGTCCTGTCTCTGGCTCACAGACCTGTCTCCGGCTCACAGTCCTGTCTCCGGCTCACGGACCTGTCTGCGGCTCACAGACCCGTCTCCGGCTCACAGACCCGTCTCCGGCTCACAGTCCTGTCTCCGGCTCACAGACCTGTCTCCGGCTCACAGTCCTGTCTCCGGCTCACAGACCTGTCTCCGGCTCACAGTCCTGTCTCCGGCTCACAGACCTGTCCCCGGCTCACAGACCTGTCTCCGGCTCACAGTCCTGTCTCCGGCTCACAGTCCTGTCCCCGGCTCACAGTCCCGTCCCCTGCTCACAGACCCGTCCCCTGCTCACAGACCCGTCCCCGGCTCACAGTCCTGTATCCGGCTCACAGACCCGTCCCCGGCTCACAGACCCGTCCCCTGCTCACAGACCTGTCTCCGGCTCACAGACCTGTCTCCGGCTCACAGTCCTGTCCCCGGCTCACAGACCCGTCCCCGGCTCACAGACCCGTCTCCGGCTCACAGTCCCGTCCCCGGCTCACAGTCCTGTCCCCGGCTCACAGACCCGTCCCCGGCTCACAGACCTGTCTCCGGCTCACAGACCTGTCTCCGGCTCACAGTCCTGTCCCCGGCTCACAGTCCTGTCTCCGGATCACAGACCTGTCCCCGGCTCACAGTCCTGTCCCCGGCTCACAGACCTGTCCCCGGCTCACAGACCCGTCCCCGGCTCACAGACCCGTCCCCTGCTCACAGACCTGTCTCCGGCTCACAGTCCTGTCTCCGGCTCACAGACCTGTCTCCGGCTCACAGTCCTGTCTCCGGCTCACAGACCTGTCCCCGGCTCACAGACCTGTCTCCGGCTCACAGTCCTGTCTCCGGCTCACAGTCCTGTCCCCGGCTCACAGTCCCGTCCCCTGCTCACAGACCCGTCCCCGGCTCACAGTGCTGTATCCGGCTCACAGACCCGTCCCCGGCTCACAGACCCGTCCCCTGCTCACAGACCTGTCTCCGGCTCACAGACCTGTCTCCGGCTCACAGTCCTGTCCCCGGCTCACAGACCCGTCCCCGGCTCACAGACCCGTCTCCGGCTCACAGTCCCGTCCCCGGCTCACAGTCCTGTCCCCGGCTCACAGACCCGTCCCCGGCTCACAGACCTGTCTCCGGCTCACAGACCTGTCTCCGGCTCACAGTCCTGTCCCCGGCTCACAGTCCTGTCTCCGGATCACAGAATTGTCCCCGGCTCACAGTCCTGTCCCCGGCTCACAGACCCGTCCCCTGCTCACAGACCTGTCTCCGGCTCACAGACCTGTCTCCGGCTCACAGTCCTGTCCCCGGCTCACAGACCCGTCCCCGGCTCACAGACCTGTCTCCGGCTCACAGTCCCGTCCCCGGCTCACAGTCCTGTCCCCGGCTCACAGACCCGTCCCCGGCTCACAGACCTGTCTCCGGCTCACAGACCTGTCTCCGGCTCACAGTCCTGTCCCCGGCTCACAGTCCTGTCTCCGGATCACAGACCTGTCCCCGGCTCACAGACCTGTCCCCGGCTCACAGTCCTGTCCCCGGCTCACAGTCCCGTCCCCTGCTCACAGACCGGTCCCCGGCTCACAGACCTGTCTCCGGCTCACAGACCCGTCCCCGGCTCACAGACCCGTCCCCGGCTCACAGTCCTGTCTCCGGCTCACAGTCCTGTCTCCGGCTCACAGTCCTGTCTCCGGCTCACAGACCTGTCTCCGGCTCACAGTCCTGTCTCCGGCTCACAGTCCTGTCTCCGGCTCACAGACCCGTCCCCGGCTCACAGACCTGTCTCCGGCTCACAGTCCTGTCTCCGGCTCACAGTCCTGTCTCCGGCTCACAGACCCGTCCCCGGCTCACAGTCCTGTCTCCGGCTCACAGTCCTGTCTCCGGCTCACAGACCTGTCCCCGGCTCACAGACCTGTCTCCGGCTCACAGTCCTGTCTCCGGCTCACAGTCCTGTCTCCGGCTCACAGACCTGTCCCCGGCTCACAGTCCTGTCCCCGGCTCACAGACCTGTCTCCGGCTCACAGTCCTGTCTCCGGCTCACAGTCCTGTCTCCGGCTCACAGACCCGTCCCCGGCTCACAGACCTGTCTCCGGCTCACAGTCCCGTCCCCGGCTCACAGTCCTGTCCCCGGCTCACAGACTGTCTCCGGCTCACAGTCCTGTCTCCGGCTCACAGTCCTGTCTCCGGCTCACAGACCCGTCCCCGGCTCACAGTCCTGTCTCCGGCTCACAGTCCTGTCTCCGGCTCACAGACCTGTCTCCGGCTCACAGTCCTGTCTCCGGCTCACAGTCCTGTCTCCGGCTCACAGACCCGTCCCCGGCTCACAGACCTGTCTCCGGCTCACAGTCCCGTCCCCGGCTCACAGTCCTGTCCCCGGCTCACAGACTGTCTCCGGCTCACAGTCCTGTCTCCGGCTCACAGTCCTGTCTCCGGCTCACAGACCCGTCCCCGGCTCACAGTCCTGTCTCCGGCTCACAGTCCTGTCTCCGGCTCACAGACCTGTCTCCGGCTCACAGTCCTGTCTCCGGCTCACAGTCCTGTCTCCGGCTCACAGACCCGTCCCCGGCTCACAGACCTGTCTCCGGCTCACAGTCCCGTCCCCGGCTCACAGTCCTGTCCCCGGCTCACAGACTGTCTCCGGCTCACAGTCCTGTCTCCGGCTCACAGTCCTGTCTCCGGCTCACAGACCCGTCCCCGGCTCACAGTCCTGTCTCCGGCTCACAGTCCTGTCTCCGGCTCACAGACCTGTCTCCGGCTCACAGTCCTGTCATTCTTGCTCGTCACTCATCCGTGAGGCATCATTTCACACATTTCTCTGGAACATTTTCACACTCACTTTCAGTTCACAGCCCATTATCAACGTCGAGTTTATTGTCATATCCACAAATACAATGAAAGAATTTCTTGCAGACGCATAACATCAGTAAGGTAGGATTCACAAGCGAAACATAGATATTTCGCATCAATTACAAGTTCAAAATCGTTTAAGGTCATTTCCAGTACACAAATGGAAAGGTGAACAAAGTAATTGTTTCTCTGGACCTGATGCACAAAAATCAAATATGATAAAGGTTTTGTTATGTACAAAATATCTTTATTACAAATTCTGTGCTATATATACAAACCAGTGACTAACACAATTACTTCACTACAAATAGACAATACACATTAAACTAAAATGTTTCTATCTCTGTCAATGATGGCAATGATGGGGTGGTAAATTGGATAAGTGTGAGGTGTTACATTTTGGTAGGAATAATCCAAATAGGACATACATGGTAAATGGTAGGGCATTGAGGAATGCAGTAGAACAGAGTGATCTAGGAATAATGGTGCATAGTTCCCTGAAGGTGGAATCTCCTGTGGATAGGACAAACCAGTGTTCAGCTCCCTACTCCGTGGGGTTCGCACTGAACTGACCACAGCTGTGGCCGGCAAGTCTCGGCACTTGCCTCAGCGCTGATCTGGCAAGTGACACTCGGTACAGGAGTGTCTGCACGTGAGGTAGACAGTTTTTACAGCTGCTGAATATCTATCACACCAGTGGCATCTGTATCCTGGAATAATGAGATGCCAGTCCAGATTTTTATTTGGTAAAAAGTCGACTCCTTTTCCCACAGTGACGAACGGGCACTCAGGAGGGAGATTGAAAATCTGGCTGAATGGGGCCACAACAACAACCTCTCACTCAACGTCAGCAAAACCAAAGAGCTGATGATTGACGACACGAGATGGAAGCTGGGGGTCGTCATTGGGAGATCAGAGTTGGGGAGGGTCAGGAACTTTAAACTTCTTTGCGTTATCACATCAGAGGATCTGCCCTGGGACCAGTACGTAAGACTGGGCACTAAGAAAGCACAGTAGCATCTCTGCTTGATTGAAGCAATCTTGTTTGAAGTTACAGGAAGACTGAAATGGGCAAAGTTGTGTCTGGTGTGGTCTGTCCTCCGATAGACTAATTTGGTTGATTTGTTAACAGTTGCATTGGTGGTTCAGTGGTAGAATTCTCGCCCGCCACGCGGGAGACCTGGGTTCGATTCCCAGCCAATGCAATTCAATGTTTAGGGTGTGATAGTGCAATGTGCTTCTCTTTAGCGTTCGGTGTGCATCTCTTTACAGAGCCGGTGACCCGGGTTCACTTTGTTAGAATGACTTTGCACCTTTTGAAGGTAGACCCGGAGATGTAGTGTATATGGATTTCAGCAAGGCATTGATAAGAGATCCCATGCAAGGTTTATTGAGAATGTAAGGAGGCATGGGATCCAAGGGGACATTGCTTTGTGGATCCAGAACTGGCTTGCCCACAGAAGGCAGACAGTGGTTGCAGACGGGTCATATTCTGCCTCAGGGATCTGTTCTGGGACCCCTACTCTTGTGATTTTTATAAATGATCTGGATGAGGAAGTGGAGGGATGGGTTAGTAAATATTCTGATGACACAAAGGTTGGGAGTGATGTGGATAGTATGGAGGGCTGTCAGAGGTTACAGCGGGACAGTGATAGGATGCAAAACTGGGCTGAGAAGTGGCAGATGGAATTCAACCCAGATACGTGTGAGGTGGTTCATTTTGGTTGGTTAAATATGATGGCAGAATATAGTATTAATGGTAAGACTATTGGCAGTGTGGAGGATCAGAGGGATCTTGGGGTCCGAGTCCAAGGGATGCTCAAAGCTGCTACACAGGTTGACTGTGGTTAAGAAGGCATACGGTGCATTGGCCTTCATCTATCGTGGGATTGAGTTTAGGAGCCGAGAGGTAATGTTGCAGCTATATAGGACCGTGGTCAGACCCCACTTGGAGTATTGTGCTCAGTTCTGGTCACCTCACTATAGGAAGGATGTGGAAGCCATAGAAAGGGTGCAGAGGAGATTTACAAAGATGTTGCCTGGATTGGGGAGCATACCTTATGAGAATAGGTTGAGTGAACTCGGCCTTTTCTCCGTGGAGTGGTGGTGGATGAGAGGTGACCTGATAGAGGTGTACAAGATCACAGGCATTGATTACGTGGATAGTCAGAGGCTTTTTCTATGAAATAGCAAACACACAACACTCCTCCCTGTCTAGCTATAAACTCCAACTCAATAGAGGATGCATCAACTATAGACCCAGTATACAACACAATACAACACACACCCACAGCATAGTAAACTTTAAATCCTCCATTCAGGTGTAAAGATTTCATCACTATGGATTTCATCTTGCTCACGTGGGTTAACGCCTGTTCTGCTTGGCTGTGAGTTTTGTGAAACAATCCCAGGTTCTGATAACTCCTCCGTGGTGGTGGCAGAAGTTGACTCTGAGGCTGCAGGAAGTGGTTCTGACAGGGGCAGACACCTTTCTTCTCCAACTTTGACTCTGCTCTCCTCAACTGATCCATGTGTCATCTCCAGATGATATCAGACGCAATCTCCACTGTGTAGGACAGTGGTCTAGTTCTGTCCTTAATCTTTCCATGTTACCATGCTGTATCTCTAAATTGAACACTAAAGATTAAATATGAGCTTTATTTGTCACACGTACGTCGAAACGTACAGTGAAAAGCATCATTGGCAGCAACGAGCAACACAGTCTGAGGATGTGCTGGGGACGGCCACAAGTGTTGAAGCACTTCCACTGCCAGAGTAGCACGGCACCCTCACTGAGCCTAAAAGGAACGTGTGAACGTATAACATAGAAAGTCAGAGAATGAAATAGTTGTAAGAAGAAGTTATTATATTTCACAGGGACAACGTAGAAAGACAGCATCAGGACACCGGCTCTATAAAGAGATGTACACCGAATGCTAAAGAGATGCACATTGAACTGCATTGGCTGGGAATCGAACCCAGGTCTCCCGCATGGCAGGCGAGAATTCTACCACTGAACCACCAATGCAACTGTTAACAAATCAACCGTCAGAGGACAGACCACACCAGACACAACTTTGCTCCTCACTCGTCTCACCGTTGAACTGGTTCTGTGGCTGTGCCCGGCGGTCATCGGGCTCCTGGACCGGCTACACTCGTGTCAGTGCTGACACGGTTCTGTGACTCTGCACTCATTTTTGGGGTCTCTGCGGTCAATGTTCTGTCTGTTATTTGTTTATTTTTAGTGTTTACCCGATTTGTACTTTTTGTCCGTCCTTGTAGTCTGGAGTTTTTAAATACACAATTTTTACAGATGACAAATATCTATCACAGCAGTGGCATCTGTATCCTGCAATAATGAGATGCCAGTCCAGATTTTTATTTGGTAAAAAGTCGACTCCTTTTCCCACAGTGAGGAACGGGCACTCAGGAGGGAGATTGAAAATCTGGCTGAATGGGGCCACAACAACAACCTCTCACTCAACGTCAGCAAAACCAAACAGCTGATGATTGACTACACGAGATGGAAGCTGGGGGTCGTCAATGGGAGATCAGAGTTGGGGAGGGTCAGGAACTTTAAACTTCTTTGCATTATCACATCAGAGAATCTGCCCTGGGACCAGTACATAAGACTGGGCACTAAGAAGGCACAAAGGCATCTCTGCTTTCTTAGAGGTTTGTGCAGATTTGGCATGTCACCAAATACTTTGACAAAATGCACAGTGGAGAGAATCCTGGCTTGTTGTGTCACAACCTAGTATGGAAACGCAAATGGTACAAACCAGAAATGGTACGTTTTGTAACTTCAAAACATTAAACTAGTTCAAAGGAAGAACTGGGAGTCTGAAAATGTGGGTCTTCCTTGGTACTTAAGCAAGGTTCGCATGTATCACAGGATAGTGCGATGGTGTATGAAATTCTCATAATTTTGCATATAACCCAAAATGAATTATTTAAATGAACAAGAATGGTTAATCAAACAATATGTACAAGATTATTAAAACATTATTGAAATTAAGTTTAAAAAAACTAGGTAATGGTAGAGATCTAGAAGATTATAAGGCTAGCAGGAAGGAGCTTAAGAATGAAATTAGGAGAGCCAGAAGGGGCTTTGGCGGACAGGATGAAGGAAAACCCCAAGGCATTCTACAAGTATGTGAAGAGCAAGAGGATAAGACGTGAGAGAATAGGACCAATCAATTTGGAAAATTGTGTATGGAACCGGAGGAGATAGCAGAGACACTTATTGAATACTTCTCCTCAGTATTCAGTCCGGAAAAGGAGCCTGGTGATGGTAGGGATGATAGACAGTGGATAAAAAGCTTGAGAATATAGACATTAAGAAAGCGAATTTGCTGGAGCTTTTGGAAAGCAACAAGTTGTATAAATATCTGGGACCAGATGAGATGAACCCCAGGCTACTGTGGGAGGCGAGGGAGGAGATTGCTGAGCCTCTGGCGATGATCTTTGAATCATCAATGGGGACGGGAGAGGTTCCAGAGGATTGGAGGGTTGCGGATCTCGTTCCCTTATTCAAGAAAGGGAGTAGAGACAGCCCAGGAAATTATAGACCAGTGAATCTTACTTCAGTGGTTGGTAAGTTGATGGAGAGGATCCTGAGAGGCAGTATTAATGAACACTTGGAGAGGCATAATTTGATTAGGAATAGTCAGCGTGGCTTTGTCAAATCAGTGCCTTACGAGTCTGATTGATTTTATTGAGGATCTGACTAAACACATCGATGAAGGAAGAGCAGTAGATGTAGTGTATATGGATTTTAGCAAGGCATTTGATAAGGTGACCCACGCAAGGCTTATTGAGAAAGTAAGGGGGCAAGGGATCCAAGGGGGCATTGTTTTGTGGATCCAGAACTAGCTTGCCCACAGAAGGCAGAGAGTGGTTGTAGATGGGTCATATTCTGCATGGAGGTCAGTGACCAGTGGAGTGCCTCAGGGATCTGTTATGGGACCCCTTCTCTTCGTGATTTTTATAAATGCCCTGGGTGAGGAAGTGCAGGCTTTGGTTAGTAAATATTCTGATGACACAAAGGTTGGGGGTGTTGTGGATTGTGTGGAGGGCTGTCAGAGGTTATAGCAGGACATTGATAGGATGCAAAACTGGGCTGAGAAGTGGCAGATGGAGTTCAACCTAGATCAGTGTGAGGTGGTTCATTTTGGTAGGTCAAATATGATGACAGAATATAGTATTAATGGCAAGACTCTAGGCAATGTGGAGGATCAGAGGGATCTTGGGGTCTGAGTCCATAGGACACTCAAAGCTGCTGCACAGGTTGACTCTGTGGTTAAGAAGGCATACGATGCATTGGCCTTCATCAATCGTGGGATTGAGTTAAGGAGCCGAGAGGTAATGTTACAGCTATATAGGACCCTGGTCAGACCCCACTTGGAGTATTGTGCTCAGTTCTGGTCACCTCACTACAGGAAGGATATGGAAGCCATAGAAAGGGTGCAGAGGAGATTTACCAGGATGTTGCCTGGAGTGGGGGAGCATGCATTATGAGAATAGGTTGAGTGAACTTGGCCTTTTCTCCTTGGAGCTGTGGAGGATGAGAGGTGACCTGATAGAGGTGTATAAGATGATGAGAGACATTGATCGTGTGGATAGTCAGAGGCTTTTTCGTAGGGCTGAAAAGGTTAATACGAGGGGGCACATTTTCAAGGTGCTTGGAAGCAGGTACAGAGGAGATTGGTATGTTTTCCAAGCAGAGAGTGGTGAGCGCGTGGAATGGGCTGCCGGAAACTCTGGTGGAGGTGGATACGACAGGGTCTTTTAAGAGGCTCTAGGATTGTCACATGGAGCTTAGAAAAATAGAGGACTATGGGTAACCCTGGGTAATATCTGAAGTAAGTACATATTTAGCACAGCATTGTGGGCTGAAGGCCCTGTATTGTGCTGTAGATTTTCCATTTTTCTATGTTTCTATTGTTACGTACCCGTGGGTATCTTGTGCCTGTCACATGACCGTGATGTAATTGAGGCTATGCTGGTCATAAGGTAATGGTCTTGTGATGATGGAGTGATGTCATTTTCCCGCCAGTGAGAGGTCACGTGATAGTTTTTTTCCAACAGGGTATAAAAGGAAAACCCCTCCCTCTGACGCGGGGCGGTTCGTGGCTGAATTCGTCAGCGTCTCCGTTCTGCTGCGTGTTCGATGTTATGACGCAGTTTTGTTTTAAAGTGGAGTTTTACTTTCTGCCTTAGGTTATGCCGGTAGTTTTGCTACAATACTGCCAGTTAAAGTCCAGTCGGAGAGTGAAGATTCATCGAAGTTCGGGAAGCTGAAAGATCGAGGAAAGTTGATGTCGGCTGTGAAGCAGGTTCGACCTTTATTTGATCTTCGTACGAGGAATTAGTAACTTGTGTCCATGATAACTCCTGTTTTGCCAAAAGAGCAGAGAGTTGGCTGCAGAGTTTCGCTAAGGAAAGGTCAGTGCCTCTAAGCCATTTTATTTCCTTCAATCGTAAATCCCTCGGCAAAGCATACTTCAGCTGGGATCAGCAGTAACGGCGCGAAAGAGGATTTTAATTACTTCGGGGGAAGTCTCTCCTTTAACTGACTGTGTAAATCATTTTGGTCTTTTTGTAATACTACTTTAAAGAACTGAGTTCGCGTTTCTTGCTTTAAGAACTGTTCGAGCTGCCGTACAGCAGTCGACTTCCAGTTAAGTTAGTCGTTTGTTTACTTTTGGGTTTTTTTTAGCAATGTTTATAAATGTTTTATTTGATATAAAAAAACCTGTCTCAATTATATATTCATTGTTGCTGGATCATAACACTATGAAATAGCAAACAGACAACAACTCCTCCCTGTCTAGCTATAAACTCCAAATCAATAGAGGATGCATCAACTATAGACCCAGTATACAACACAATACAACACACACCCACAGCATAGTAAACTTTAAATCCTCCATTCAGGTGTAAAGATTTCATCACTATGGATTTCATCTTGCTCATGTGGGTTAACGCCTGTTCTGCTTGGCTGTGAGTTTTGTGAAACAATCCCAGGTTCTGATAACTCCTCCGTGGTGGTGGCAGAAGTTGACTCTGAGGCTGCAGGAAGTGGTTCTGACAGGGGCAGACACCTTTCTTCTCCAACTTTGACTCTGCTCTCCTCAACTGATCCATGTGTCATCTCCAGATGATATCAGACGCAATCTCCACTGTGTAGGACAGTGGTCTCGTTCTGTCCTTAATCTTTCCATGTTACCATGCTGTATCTCTAAATTGAACACTAAAGATTAAATATGAGCTTTATTTGTCACACGTACGTGGAAACGTACAGTGAAAAGCATCGTTGGCAGCAACGAGCAACACAGTCTGAGGATGTGCTGGGGGCGGCCGCAAGTGTTGAAACACTTCCACTGCCAGAGTAGCACGGCACCCTCACTGAGCCTAAAAGGAACGTGTGAACGTATAACATAGAAAGTCAGAGAATGAAATAGTTGTAAAGAGAAGGTTTTATATTTCACAGGGAGAACGTAGAAAGACAGCAGCAGGACACCGGCTCTATAAAGAGATGTACACCGAATGCTAAAGAGATGCACATTGAACTGCATTGGCTGGGAATCGAACCCAGGTCTCCCGCGTGGCAGGCGAGAATTCTACCACTGAACCACCAATGCAACTGTTAACAAATCAACCGTCAGAGGACAGACCACACCAGACACAACTTTGCTCCTGGACCAGCCTCACTCGTCTCAGCGTTGAGGCGATCAACGGCTCACTCCGCGGCTGTGCCCGGCAATCATCGGGCTCCTGGACCGGCTACACTCGTGTCAGTGCTGAAACGGTTCTGTGACTCTGCACTCATTTTCGGGGTCTCTGCGGTCAATGTTCTGTCTGTTATTTGTTTATGTTTAACGTTTGCCCGATTTGTACTTTTTGTCCGGAGTTTTCAAATACACAATTTTTACAGATGAGAAATATCTATCACAGCAGTGGCATCTGTATCCTGGAATAATGAGATGCCAGTCCAGATTTTTATTTGGCAAAAAGTCGACTCCTTTTCCCACAGTGACGAACGGGCACTCAGGAGGGAGATTGAAAATCTGGCTGAATGGGGCCACAACAACAACCTCTCACTCAACGTCAGCAAAACCAAACAGCTGATGATTGACTACACGAGATGGAAGCTGGGGGTCGTCATTGGGAGATCAGAGTTGGGGAGGGTCAGGAACTTTAAACTTCTTTGCATTATCACATCAGAGAATCTGCCCTGGGACCAGTACGTAAGACTGGGCACTAAGAAGGCACAATGGCATCTCTGCTTTCTTAGAAGTTTGTGCAGATTTGGCATGTCACCAAATACTTTGACAAAATGCACAGTGGAGAGAATCCTGGCTTGTTGTGTCACAACCTAGTATGGAAACGCAAATGGTACAAACCAGAAATGGTACGTTTTGTAACTTCAAAACATTAAACTAGTTCAAAGGAAGAACTGGGAGTCTGAAAATGTGGGTCTTCCTTGGTACTTAAGCAA
Organism: Hemitrygon akajei; assembly: GCF_048418815.1. NCBI lineage: Eukaryota > Metazoa > Chordata > Chondrichthyes > Myliobatiformes > Dasyatidae > Hemitrygon > Hemitrygon akajei. The sequence continues at coordinate 42,517,649 of NC_133147.1, read as the reverse complement.
GGTTCGCATGTATCACAGGATAGTGCGATGGTGTATGAAATTCTCATAATTTTGCATATAACCCAAAATGAATTATTTAAATGAACAAGAATGGTTAATCAAACTATATGTACAAGATTATTAAAACATTATTGAAATTAAGTTTAAAAAAACTAGGTAATGGTAGAGATCTAGAGGATTATAAGGCTAGCAGGAAGGAGCTTAAGAATGAAATTAGGAGAGCCAGAAGGGGCTTTGGCGGACAGGATGAAGGAAAACCCCAAGCCATTCTACAAGTATGTGAAGAGCAAGAGGATAAGACGTGAGAGAATAGGACCAATCAATTTGGAAAATTGTGTATGGAACCGGAGGAGATAGCAGAGACACTTATTGAATACTTCTCCTCAGTATTCAGTACGGAAAAGGAGCCTGGTGATTGTAGGGATAATAGACAGTGGATAAAAAGCTTGAGAATATAGACATTAAGAAAGAGAATTTGCTGGAGCTTTTGGAAAGCATCAAGTTGTATAATTATCCGGAACCAGGTGAGATGTACCCCAGGCTACTGTGGGAGGCGAGGGAGGAGATTGCTGAGCCTCTGGCGATGATCTTTGAATCATCAATGGGGACGGGAGAGGTTCCGGAGGATTGGAGGGTTGCGGATGTTGTTCCCTTGTTCAAGAAAGGGAGTTGAGATAGCCCAGGGAATTATAGACCAGTGAGTCTTACTTCAGTGGTTGTTAAGTTGATGGAGAGGATCCTGAGAGGCAGTATTAATGAACACTTGGAGAGGTATAATTTGATTAGGAATAGTCAGCATGGCTTTGTCAAATCAGTGCCTTACGAGTTTGATTGATTTTATTGAGGATGTGACTAAACACATTGATGAAGGAAGAGCAGTAGATGTAGTGTATATGGATTTCAGCAAGACGTTTGATAAGGTGACCCACGCAAGGCTTATTGAGAAAGTAAGGAGGCATGGGATCCAAGGGGACATTGCTTTGTGGATCCAGAACTAGCTTGCCCACAGAAGGCAGAGAGTGGTTGTAGATGGGTCATATTCTGCATGGAGGTCAGTGACCAGTGGTGTGCCTCAGGGATCTGTTCTGGGACCCCTACTCTTCGTGATTTTTATAAATGCCCTGGGTGAGGAAGTGGAGGCTTTGGTTAGTAAATATTCTGAGGACACAAAGGTTGGGGGTGTTGTGGATTGTCTGGAGGGCTGTCAGAGGTTATAGCAGGACATTGATAGGATGCAAAACTGGGCTGAGAAGTGGCAGATGGAGTTCAACCTAGATCAGTGTGAGGTGGTTCATTTTGGTAGGTCAAATATGATGACAGAATATAGTATTAATGGCAAGACTCTTGACAGTGTGGAGGATCAGAGGGATCTCGGGGTCCAAGTCCATAGGACACTCAAAGCTTCTTAACTCTGTGGTTAAGAAGGCATACGATGCATTGGCCTTCATCAATCTTGTTGAATTTAGGAGCAGAGAGGTAATGTTACAGCTATACAGGACCCTGGTCAGACCCCACTTGGAGTACTGTGCTCAGTTCTGGTCACCTCACTACAGGAAGGATGTGGAAACTATAGAAAGGGTGCAGAGGAGATTTACCAGGATGTTGCCTGGAGTGGGGGAGCATGCCTTATGAGAATAGGTTGAGTGAACTCGGCCTTTTCTCCTTGGAGCTGTGGAGGATGAGAGGTGACCTGATAGAGGTGTATAAGATGATGAGAGACATTGATCGTGTGGATAGTCAGAGGCTTTTTCGTAGGGCTGAAAAGGTTAATACGAGGGGGCACATTTTCAAGGTGCTTGGAAGCAGGTACAGAGGAGATTGGTATGTTTTCCAAGCAGAGAGTGGTGAGCGCGTGGAATGGGCTGCCGGAAACTCTGGTGGAGGTGGATACGACAGGGTCTTTTAAGAGGCTCTAGGATTGTCACATGGAGCTTAGAAAAATAGAGGACTATGGGTAACCCTGGGTAATATCTGAAGTAAGTACATATTTAGCACAGCATTGTGGGCTGAAGGCCCTGTATTGTGCTGTAGATTTTCCATTTTTCTATGTTTCTATTGTTACGTACCCGTGGGTATCTTGTGCCTGTCACATGACCGTGATGTAATTGAGGCTATGCTGGTCATAAGGTAATGGTCTTGTGATGGTGGAGTGACGTCATTTTCCCGCCAGTGAGAGGTCACGTGATAGTTTTTTTCCAACAGGGTATAAAAGGAAAACCCCTCCCTCTGACGCGGGGCGGTTCGTGGCTGAATTCGTCAGCGTCTCCGTTCTGCTGCGTGTTCGATGTTATGACGCAGTTTTGTTTTAAAGTGGAGTTTTACTTTCTGCCTTAAGTCTCAAAAGTTATTGCCGGCAGTTTTGCTACAATACTGCCAGTTCAGTCCAGTCAGAGAGTGAAGATTCATCGAAGTTCGGGAAGCTGAAAGATCGAGGAAAGTTGATGTCGGCTGTGAAGCAGGTTCGACCTTTATTTGATCTTCGTACGAGGAATTAGTAACTTGTGTCCATGATAACTCCTGTTTTGCCAAAAGAGCAGAGAGTTGGCTGCAGAGTTTCGCTAAGGAAAGGTCAGTGCCTCTAAGCCATTTTATTTCCTTCAATCGTAAATCCCTCGGCAAAGCATACTTTGGCTGGGATCAGCAGTAACGGCGCGAAAGAGGATTTTAATTACTTCAGGGGGAAGTCTCTCCTTTAACTGACTGTGTAAATCATTTTGGTCTTTTTGTAATACTACTTTAAAGAACTGAGTTCGCGTTTCTTGCTTTAAGAACTGTTCGAGCTGCCGTACAGCAGTCGACTTCCAGTTAAGTTAGTCGTTTGTTTACTTTTGGTTTTTTTTTAGCAATGTTTCAATTGCTAAACTGTCTCAATTATATATTCATTGTTGCTGGATCATAACACTATGAAATAGCAAACAGACAACAACTCCTCCCTGTCTAGCTATAAACTCCAAATCAATAGAGGATGCATCAACTATAGACCCAGTATACAACACAATACAACACACACCCACAGCATAGTAAACTTTAAATCCTCCATTCAGGTATAAAGATTTCATCACTATGGATTTCATCTTGCTCATGTGGGTTAACGCCTGTTCTGCTTGGCTGTGAGTTTTGTGAAACAATCCCAGGTTCTGATAACTCCTCCGTGGTGGTGGCAGAAGTTGACTCTGAGGCTGCAGGAAGTGGTTCTGACAGGGGCAGCCACCTTTCTTCTCCAACTTTGACTCTGCTCTCCTCAACTGATCCATGTGTCATCTCCAGATGATATCAGACGCAATCTCCACTGTGTAGGACAGTGGTCTCGTTCTGTCCTTAATCTTTCCATGTTACCATGCTGTATCTCTAAATTGAACACTAAAGATTAAATATGAGCTTTATTTGTTACACGTACGTCGAAACGTACAGTGAAAAGCATCGTTGGCAGCAACGAGCAACACAGTCTGAGGATGTGCTGGGGACGGCCACAAGTGTTGAAACACTTCCACTGCCAGAGTAGCACGGCACCCTCACTGAGCCTAAAAGGAACGTGTGAACGTATAACATAGAAAGTCAGAGAATGAAATAGTTGTAAAGAGAAGGTTTTATATTTCACAGGGAGAACGTTGAAAGACAGCAGCAGGAATGGGACCAAGGTCACCGGCTCAGTAAAGAGATGCACATTGAACTGCATTGGCTGGGAATCGAACCCAGGTCTCCCGCGTGGCAGGCGAGAATTCTACCACTGAACCACCAATGCAACTGTTAACAAATCAACCGTCAGAGGACAGACCACACCAGACACAACTTTGCTCCTGGACCAGCCTCACTCGTCTCAGTGTTGAACTGGTTCTGCGGCTGTGCCCGGCGGTCATCGGGCTCCTGGACCGGCTACACTCGTGTCAGTGCTGAAATGGTTCTGTGACTCTGCACTCATTTTCGGGGTCTCTGCGGTCAATGTTCTGTCTGTTATTTGTTTATTTTTAGTGTTTGCCCGATTTGTACTTTTTGTCCATCCTTGTAGTCTGGAGTTTTTAAATACGCAATTTTTACAGATGACAAATATCTATCACAGCAGTGGCATCTGTATCCTGCAATAATGAGATGCCAGTCCAGATTTGTATTTGGTAAAAAGTCGACTCCTTTTCCCACAGTGACGAACGGGCACTCAGGAGGGAGATTGAAAATCTGTCTGAATGGGGCCACAACAACAACCTCTCACTCAACGTCAGCAAAACCAAAGAGCTGATGATTGACGACACGAGATGGAAGCTGGGGGTCGTCATTGGGAGATCAGAGTTGGGGAGGGTCAGGAACTTTAAACATCTTTGCATTATCACATCAGAGAATCTGCCCTGGGACCAGTACGTAAGACTGGGCACTAAGAAGGCACAATGGCATCTCTGCTTTCTTAGAAGTTTGTGCAGATTTGGCATGTCACCAAATACTTTGACAAAATGCACAGTGGAGAGAATCCTGGCTTGTTGTGTCACAACCTAGTATGGAAACGCAAACGGTACAAACCAGAAATGGTACGTTTGTAACTTCAAAACATTAAACTAGTTCAAAGGAAGAACTGGGAGTCTGAAAATGTGGGTCTTCCTTGGTACTTAAGCAAGGTTCGCATGTATCACAGGATAGTGCGATGGTGTATGAAATTCTCATAATTTTGCATATAACCCAAAATGAATTATTTAAATGAACAAGAATGGTTAATCAAACAATATGTACAAGATTATTAAAACATTATTGAAATTAAGTTTAAAAAAACTAGGTAATGGTAGAGATCTAGAGGATTATAAGGCTAGCAGGAAGGAGCTTAAGAATGAAATTAGGAGAGCCAGAAGGGGCCTTGGCGGACAGGATGAAGGAAAACCCCAAGGCATTCTACAAGTATGTGAAGAGCAAGAGGATAAGACGTGAGAGAATAGGACCAATCAATTTGGAAAATTGTGTATGGAACTGGAGGAGATAGCAGAGACACTTATTGAATACTTCTCCTCAGTATTCAGTCCGGAAAAGGAGCCTGGTGATGGTAGGGATGATAGACAGTGGATAAAAAGCTTGAGAATATAGGCATTAAGAAAGAGAATTTGCTGGAGCTTTTGGAAAGCAACAAGTTGTATAATTATCCGGAACCAGGTGAGATGTACCCCAGGCTACTGTGGGAGGCGAGGGAAGAGATTGCTGAGCCTCTGGCGATGATCTTTGAATCATCAATGGGGACGGGAGAGGTTCCGGAGGATTGGAGAGTTGTTGTTCTCTTATTCAAGAAAGGGAGTAGAGGTAGCCCAGGAAATTATAGACCAGTGAGTCTTACTTCAGTGGTTGTTAAGTTGATGGAGAGGATCCTGAGAGGCAGTATTAATGAACACTTGGAGAGGCATAATTTGATTAGGAATAGTCAGCGTGGCTTTGTCAAATCAGTGCCTTACGAGTCTGATTGATTTTATTGAGGATGTGACTAAACACATTGATGAAGGAAGAGCAGTAGATGAAGTGTATATGGATTTCAGCAAGACGTTTGATAAGGTGACCCACGCAAGGCTTATTGAGAAAGTAAGGAGGCATGGGATCCAAGGGGGCATTGTTTTGTGGATCCAGAACTAGCTTGCCCACAGAAGGCAGAGAGTGGTTGTAGATGGGTCATATTCTGCATGGAGGTCAGTGACCAGTGGAGTGCCTCAGGGATCTGTTATGGGACCCCTTCTCTTCGTGATTTTTATAAATGCCCTGGGTGAGGAAGTGCAGGCTTTGGTTAGTAAATATTCTGATGACACAAAGGTTGGGGGTGTTGTGGATTGTGTGGAGGGCTGTCAGAGGTTATAGCAGGACATTGATAGGATGCAAAACTGGGCTGAGAAGTGGCAGATGGAGTTCAACCTAGATCAGTGTGAGGTGGTTCATTTTGGTAGGTCAAATATGATGACAGAATATAGTATTAATGGCAAGACTCTAGGCAATGTGGAGGATCAGAGGGATCTTGGGGTCTGAGTCCACAGGATACTCAAAGCTGCTGCACAGGTTGACTCTGTGGTTAAGAAGGCATACGATGCATTGGCCTTCATCAATCGTGGGATTGAGTTAAGGAGCCGAGAGGTAATGTTACAGCTATATAGGACCCTGGTCAGACCCCACTTGGAGTATTGTGCTCAGTTCTGGTCACCTCACTACAGGAAGGATATGGAAGCCATAGAAAGGGTGCAGAGGAGATTTACCAGGATGTTGCCTGGAGTGGGGGAGCATGCCTTATGAGAATAGGTTGAGTGAACTTGGCCTTTTCTCCTTGGAGCTGTGGAGGATGAGAGGTGACCTGATAGAGGTGTATAAGATGATGAGAGACATTGATCGTGTGGATAGTCAGAGGCTTTTTCGTAGGGCTGAAAAGGTTAATACGAGGGGGCACATTTTCAAGGTGCTTGGAAGCAGGTACAGAGGAGATTGGTATGTTTTCCAAGCAGAGAGTGGTGAGCGCGTGGAATGGGCTGCCGGAAACTCTGGTGGAGGTGGATACGACAGGGTCTTTTAAGAGGCTCTAGGATTGTCACATGGAGCTTAGAAAAATAGAGGACTATGGGTAACCCTGGGTAATATCTGAAGTAAGTACATATTTAGCACAGCATTGTGGGCTGAAGGCCCTGTATTGTGCTGTAGATTTTCCATTTTTCTATGTTTCTATTGTTACGTACCCGTGGGTATCTTGTGCCTGTCACATGACCGTGATGTAATTGAGGCTATGCTGGTCATAAGGTAATGGTCTTGTGATGATGGAGTGATGTCATTTTCCCGCCAGTGAGAGGTCACGTGATAGTTTTTTTCCAACAGGGTATAAAAGGAAAACCCCTCCCTCTGACGCGGGGCGGTTCGTGGCTGAATTCGTCAGCGTCTCCGTTCTGCTGCGTGTTCGATGTTATGACGCAGTTTTGTTTTAAAGTGGAGTTTTACTTTCTGCCTTAGGTTATGCCGGTAGTTTTGCTACAATACTGCCAGTTAAAGTCCAGTCGGAGAGTGAAGATTCATCGAAGTTCGGGAAGCTGAAAGATCGAGGAAAGTTGATGTCGGCTGTGAAGCAGGTTCGACCTTTATTTGATCTTCGTACGAGGAATTAGTAACTTGTGTCCATGATAACTCCTGTTTTGCCAAAAGAGCAGAGAGTTGGCTGCAGAGTTTCGCTAAGGAAAGGTCAGTGCCTCTAAGCCATTTTATTTCCTTCAATCGTAAATCCCTCGGCAAAGCATACTTCAGCTGGGATCAGCAGTAACGGCGCGAAAGAGGATTTTAATTACTTCGGGGGAAGTCTCTCCTTTAACTGACTGTGTAAATCATTTTGGTCTTTTTGTAATACTACTTTAAAGAACTGAGTTCGCGTTTCTTGCTTTAAGAACTGTTCGAGCTGCCGTACAGCAGTCGACTTCCAGTTAAGTTAGTCGTTTGTTTACTTTTGGGTTTTTTTTAGCAATGTTTATAAATGTTTTATTTGATATAAAAAAACCTGTCTCAATTATATATTCATTGTTGCTGGATCATAACACTATGAAATAGCAAACAGACAACAACTCCTCCCTGTCTAGCTATAAACTCCAAATCAATAGAGGATGCATCAACTATAGACCCAGTATACAACACAATACAACACACACCCACAGCATAGTAAACTTTAAATCCTCCATTCAGGTGTAAAGATTTCATCACTATGGATTTCATCTTGCTCATGTGGGTTAACGCCTGTTCTGCTTGGCTGTGAGTTTTGTGAAACAATCCCAGGTTCTGATAACTCCTCCGTGGTGGTGGCAGAAGTTGACTCTGAGGCTGCAGGAAGTGGTTCTGACAGGGGCAGACACCTTTCTTCTCCAACTTTGACTCTGCTCTCCTCAACTGATCCATGTGTCATCTCCAGATGATATCAGACGCAATCTCCACTGTGTAGGACAGTGGTCTCGTTCTGTCCTTAATCTTTCCATGTTACCATGCTGTATCTCTAAATTGAACACTAAAGATTAAATATGAGCTTTATTTGTCACACGTACGTGGAAACGTACAGTGAAAAGCATCGTTGGCAGCAACGAGCAACACAGTCTGAGGATGTGCTGGGGGCGGCCGCAAGTGTTGAAACACTTCCACTGCCAGAGTAGCACGGCACCCTCACTGAGCCTAAAAGGAACGTGTGAACGTATAACATAGAAAGTCAGAGAATGAAATAGTTGTAAAGAGAAGGTTTTATATTTCACAGGGAGAACGTAGAAAGACAGCAGCAGGACACCGGCTCTATAAAGAGATGTACACCGAATGCTAAAGAGATGCACATTGAACTGCATTGGCTGGGAATCGAACCCAGGTCTCCCGCGTGGCAGGCGAGAATTCTACCACTGAACCACCAATGCAACTGTTAACAAATCAACCGTCAGAGGACAGACCACACCAGACACAACTTTGCTCCTGGACCAGCCTCACTCGTCTCAGCGTTGAGGCGATCAACGGCTCACTCCGCGGCTGTGCCCGGCAATCATCGGGCTCCTGGACCGGCTACACTCGTGTCAGTGCTGAAACGGTTCTGTGACTCTGCACTCATTTTCGGGGTCTCTGCGGTCAATGTTCTGTCTGTTATTTGTTTATGTTTAACGTTTGCCCGATTTGTACTTTTTGTCCGGAGTTTTCAAATACACAATTTTTACAGATGAGAAATATCTATCACAGCAGTGGCATCTGTATCCTGGAATAATGAGATGCCAGTCCAGATTTTTATTTGGCAAAAAGTCGACTCCTTTTCCCACAGTGACGAACGGGCACTCAGGAGGGAGATTGAAAATCTGGCTGAATGGGGCCACAACAACAACCTCTCACTCAACGTCAGCAAAACCAAACAGCTGATGATTGACTACACGAGATGGAAGCTGGGGGTCGTCATTGGGAGATCAGAGTTGGGGAGGGTCAGGAACTTTAAACTTCTTTGCATTATCACATCAGAGAATCTGCCCTGGGACCAGTACGTAAGACTGGGCACTAAGAAGGCACAATGGCATCTCTGCTTTCTTAGAAGTTTGTGCAGATTTGGCATGTCACCAAATACTTTGACAAAATGCACAGTGGAGAGAATCCTGGCTTGTTGTGTCACAACCTAGTATGGAAACGCAAATGGTACAAACCAGAAATGGTACGTTTTGTAACTTCAAAACATTAAACTAGTTCAAAGGAAGAACTGGGAGTCTGAAAATGTGGGTCTTCCTTGGTACTTAAGCAAGGTTCGCATGTATCACAGGATAGTGCGATGGTGTATGAAATTCTCATAATTTTGCATATAACCCAAAATGAATTATTTAAATGAACAAGAATGGTTAATCAAACTATATGTACAAGATTATTAAAACATTATTGAAATTAAGTTTAAAAAAACTAGGTAATGGTAGAGATCTAGAGGATTATAAGGCTAGCAGGAAGGAGCTTAAGAATGAAATTAGGAGAGCCAGAAGGGGCTTTGGCGGACAGGATGAAGGAAAACCCCAAGCCATTCTACAAGTATGTGAAGAGCAAGAGGATAAGACGTGAGAGAATAGGACCAATCAATTTGGAAAATTGTGTATGGAACCGGAGGAGATAGCAGAGACACTTATTGAATACTTCTCCTCAGTATTCAGTACGGAAAAGGAGCCTGGTGATTGTAGGGATAATAGACAGTGGATAAAAAGCTTGAGAATATAGACATTAAGAAAGAGAATTTGCTGGAGCTTTTGGAAAGCATCAAGTTGTATAATTATCCGGAACCAGGTGAGATGTACCCCAGGCTACTGTGGGAGGCGAGGGAGGAGATTGCTGAGCCTCTGGCGATGATCTTTGAATCATCAATGGGGACGGGAGAGGTTCCGGAGGATTGGAGGGTTGCGGATGTTGTTCCCTTGTTCAAGAAAGGGAGTTGAGATAGCCCAGGGAATTATAGACCAGTGAGTCTTACTTCAGTGGTTGTTAAGTTGATGGAGAGGATCCTGAGAGGCAGTATTAATGAACACTTGGAGAGGTATAATTTGATTAGGAATAGTCAGCATGGCTTTGTCAAATCAGTGCCTTACGAGTCTGATTGATTTTATTGAGGATGTGACTAAACACATTGATGAAGGAAGAGCAGTAGATGTAGTGTATATGGATTTCAGCAAGACGTTTGATAAGGTGACCCACGCAAGGCTTATTGAGAAAGTAAGGAGGCATGGGATCCAAGGGGACATTGCTTTGTGGATCCAGAACTAGCTTGCCCACAGAAGGCAGAGAGTGGTTGTAGATGGGTCATATTCTGCATGGAGGTCAGTGACCAGTGGTGTGCCTCAGGGATCTGTTCTGGGACCCCTACTCTTCGTGATTTTTATAAATGCCCTGGGTGAGGAAGTGGAGGCTTTGGTTAGTAAATATTCTGAGGACACAAAGGTTGGGGGTGTTGTGGATTGTCTGGAGGGCTGTCAGAGGTTATAGCAGGACATTGATAGGATGCAAAACTGGGCTGAGAAGTGGCAGATGGAGTTCAACCTAGATCAGTGTGAGGTGGTTCATTTTGGTAGGTCAAATATGATGACAGAATATAGTATTAATGGCAAGACTCTTGACAGTGTGGAGGATCAGAGGGATCTCGGGGTCCAAGTCCATAGGACACTCAAAGCTTCTTAACTCTGTGGTTAAGAAGGCATACGATGCATTGGCCTTCATCAATCTTGTTGAATTTAGGAGCAGAGAGGTAATGTTACAGCTATACAGGACCCTGGTCAGACCCCACTTGGAGTACTGTGCTCAGTTCTGGTCACCTCACTACAGGAAGGATGTGGAAACTATAGAAAGGGTGCAGAGGAGATTTACCAGGATGTTGCCTGGAGTGGGGGAGCATGCCTTATGAGAATAGGTTGAGTGAACTCGGCCTTTTCTCCTTGGAGCTGTGGAGGATGAGAGGTGACCTGATAGAGGTGTATAAGATGATGAGAGACATTGATCGTGTGGATAGTCAGAGGCTTTTTCGTAGGGCTGAAAAGGTTAATACGAGGGGGCACATTTTCAAGGTGCTTGGAAGCAGGTACAGAGGAGATTGGTATGTTTTCCAAGCAGAGAGTGGTGAGCGCGTGGAATGGGCTGCCGGAAACTCTGGTGGAGGTGGATACGACAGGGTCTTTTAAGAGGCTCTAGGATTGTCACATGGAGCTTAGAAAAATAGAGGACTATGGGTAACCCTGGGTAATATCTGAAGTAAGTACATATTTAGCACAGCATTGTGGGCTGAAGGCCCTGTATTGTGCTGTAGATTTTCCATTTTTCTATGTTTCTATTGTTACGTACCCGTGGGTATCTTGTGCCTGTCACATGACCGTGATGTAATTGAGGCTATGCTGGTCATAAGGTAATGGTCTTGTGATGGTGGAGTGACGTCATTTTCCCGCCAGTGAGAGGTCACGTGATAGTTTTTTTCCAACAGGGTATAAAAGGAAAACCCCTCCCTCTGACGCGGGGCGGTTCGTGGCTGAATTCGTCAGCGTCTCCGTTCTGCTGCGTGTTCGATGTTATGACGCAGTTTTGTTTTAAAGTGGAGTTTTACTTTCTGCCTTAAGTCTCAAAAGTTATTGCCGGCAGTTTTGCTACAATACTGCCAGTTCAGTCCAGTCAGAGAGTGAAGATTCATCGAAGTTCGGGAAGCTGAAAGATCGAGGAAAGTTGATGTCGGCTGTGAAGCAGGTTCGACCTTTATTTGATCTTCGTACGAGGAATTAGTAACTTGTGTCCATGATAACTCCTGTTTTGCCAAAAGAGCAGAGAGTTGGCTGCAGAGTTTCGCTAAGGAAAGGTCAGTGCCTCTAAGCCATTTTATTTCCTTCAATCGTAAATCCCTCGGCAAAGCATACTTCGGCTGGGATCAGCAGTAACGGCGCGAAAGAGGATTTTAATTACTTCGGGGGAAGTCTCTCCTTTAACTGACTGTGTAAATCATTTTGGTCTTTTTGTAATACTACTTTAAAGAACTGAGTTCGCGTTTCTTGCTTTAAGAACTGTTCGAGCTGCCGTACAGCAGTCGACTTCCAGTTAAGTTAGTCGTTTGTTTACTTTTGGTTTTTTTTTAGCAATGTTTATAAATGTTTTATTTGATATAAAAAAACCTGTCTCAATTATATATTCATTGTTGCTGGATCATAACACTATGAAATAGCAAACAGACAACAACTCCTCCCTGTCTAGCTATAAACTCCAAATCAATAGAGGATGCATCAACTATAGACCCAGTATACAACACAATACAACACACACCCACAGCATAGTAAACTTTAAATCCTCCATTCAGGTATAAAGATTTCATCACTATGGATTTCATCTTGCTCATGTGGGTTAACGCCTGTTCTGCTTGGCTGTGAGTTTTGTGAAACAATCCCAGGTTCTGATAACTCCTCCGTGGTGGTGGCAGAAGTTGACTCTGAGGCTGCAGGAAGTGGTTCTGACAGGGGCAGCCACCTTTCTTCTCCAACTTTGACTCTGCTCTCCTCAACTGATCCATGTGTCATCTCCAGATGATATCAGACGCAATCTCCACTGTGTAGGACAGTGGTCTCGTTCTGTCCTTAATCTTTCCATGTTACCATGCTGTATCTCTAAATTGAACACTAAAGATTAAATATGAGCTTTATTTGTTACACGTACGTCGAAACGTACAGTGAAAAGCATCGTTGGCAGCAACGAGCAACACAGTCTGAGGATGTGCTGGGGACGGCCACAAGTGTTGAAACACTTCCACTGCCAGAGTAGCACGGCACCCTCACTGAGCCTAAAAGGAACGTGTGAACGTATAACATAGAAAGTCAGAGAATGAAATAGTTGTAAAGAGAAGGTTTTATATTTCACAGGGAGAACGTTGAAAGACAGCAGCAGGAATGGGACCAAGGTCACCGGCTCAGTAAAGAGATGCACATTGAACTGCATTGGCTGGGAATCGAACCCAGGTCTCCCGCGTGGCAGGCGAGAATTCTACCACTGAACCACCAATGCAACTGTTAACAAATCAACCGTCAGAGGACAGACCACACCAGACACAACTTTGCTCCTGGACCAGCCTCACTCGTCTCAGTGTTGAACTGGTTCTGCGGCTGTGCCCGGCGGTCATCGGGCTCCTGGACCGGCTACACTCGTGTCAGTGCTGAAATGGTTCTGTGACTCTGCACTCATTTTCGGGGTCTCTGCGGTCAATGTTCTGTCTGTTATTTGTTTATTTTTAGTGTTTGCCCGATTTGTACTTTTTGTCCATCCTTGTAGTCTGGAGTTTTTAAATACGCAATTTTTACAGATGACAAATATCTATCACAGCAGTGGCATCTGTATCCTGCAATAATGAGATGCCAGTCCAGATTTTTATTTGGTAAAAAGTCGACTCCTTTTCCCACAGTGACGAACGGGCACTCAGGAGGGAGATTGAAAATCTGTCTGAATGGGGCCACAACAACAACCTCTCACTCAACGTCAGCAAAACCAAAGAGCTGATGATTGACGACACGAGATGGAAGCTGGGGGTCGTCATTGGGAGATCAGAGTTGGGGAGGGTCAGGAACTTTAAACATCTTTGCATTATCACATCAGAGAATCTGCCCTGGGACCAGTACGTAAGACTGGGCACTAAGAAGGCACAATGGCATCTCTGCTTTCTTAGAAGTTTGTGCAGATTTGGCATGTCACCAAATACTTTGACAAAATGCACAGTGGAGAGAATCCTGGCTTGTTGTGTCACAACCTAGTATGGAAACGCAAACGGTACAAACCAGAAATGGTACGTTTGTAACTTCAAAACATTAAACTAGTTCAAAGGAAGAACTGGGAGTCTGAAAATGTGGGTCTTCCTTGGTACTTAAGCAAGGTTCGCATGTATCACAGGATAGTGCGATGGTGTATGAAATTCTCATAATTTTGCATATAACCCAAAATGAATTATTTAAATGAACAAGAATGGTTAATCAAACAATATGTACAAGATTATTAAAACATTATTGAAATTAAGTTTAAAAAAACTAGGTAATGGTAGAGATCTAGAGGATTATAAGGCTAGCAGGAAGGAGCTTAAGAATGAAATTAGGAGAGCCAGAAGGGGCCTTGGCGGACAGGATGAAGGAAAACCCCAAGGCATTCTACAAGTATGTGAAGAGCAAGAGGATAAGACGTGAGAGAATAGGACCAATCAATTTGGAAAATTGTGTATGGAACTGGAGGAGATAGCAGAGACACTTATTGAATACTTCTCCTCAGTATTCAGTCCGGAAAAGGAGCCTGGTGATGGTAGGGATGATAGACAGTGGATAAAAAGCTTGAGAATATAGGCATTAAGAAAGAGAATTTGCTGGAGCTTTTGGAAAGCAACAAGTTGTATAATTATCCGGAACCAGGTGAGATGTACCCCAGGCTACTGTGGGAGGCGAGGGAAGAGATTGCTGAGCCTCTGGCGATGATCTTTGAATCATCAATGGGGACGGGAGAGGTTCCGGAGGATTGGAGAGTTGTTGTTCTCTTATTCAAGAAAGGGAGTAGAGGTAGCCCAGGAAATTATAGACCAGTGAGTCTTACTTCAGTGGTTGTTAAGTTGATGGAGAGGATCCTGAGAGGCAGTATTAATGAACACTTGGAGAGGCATAATTTGATTAGGAATAGTCAGCGTGGCTTTGTCAAATCAGTGCCTTACGAGTCTGATTGATTTTATTGAGGATGTGACTAAACACATTGATGAAGGAAGAGCAGTAGATGAAGTGTATATGGATTTCAGCAAGACGTTTGATAAGGTGACCCACGCAAGGCTTATTGAGAAAGTAAGGAGGCATGGGATCCAAGGGGGCATTGTTTTGTGGATCCAGAACTAGCTTGCCCACAGAAGGCAGAGAGTGGTTGTAGATGGGTCATATTCTGCATGGAGGTCAGTGACCAGTGGAGTGCCTCAGGGATCTGTTCTGGGACCCCTTCTCTTCGTGATTTTTATAAATGCCCTGGGTGAGGAAGTGCAGGCTTTGGTTAGTAAATATTCTGATGACACAAAGGTTGGGGGTGTTGTGGATTGTGTGGAGGGCTGTCCGAGGTTATAGCAGGACATTGATAGGATGCAAAACTGGGCTGAGAAGTGGCAGATGGAGTTCAATCTAGATCAGTGTGAGGTGGTTCATTTTGGTAGGTCAAATATGATGACAGAATATAGTATTAATGGCAAGACTCTAGGCAATGTGGAGGATCAGAGGGATCTTGGGGTCTGAGTCCACAGGATACTCAAAGCTGCTGCACAGGTTGACTCTGTGGTTAAGAAGGCATACGATGCATTGGCCTTCATCAATCGTGGGATTGAGTTAAGGAGCCGAGAGGTAATGTTACAGCTATATAGGACCCTGGTCAGACCCCACTTGGAGTATTGTGCTCAGTTCTGGTCACCTCACTACAGGAAGGATGTGGAAACTATAGAAAGGGTGCAGAGGAGATTTACCAGGATGTTGCCTGGAGTGGGGGAGCATGCCTTATGAGAATAGGTTGAGTGAACTCGGCCTTTTCTCCTTGGAGCTGTGGAGGATGAGAGGTGACCTGATAGAGGTGTATAAGATGATGAGAGACATTGATCGTGTGGATAGTCAGAGGCTTTTTCGCAGGGCTGAAAAGGTTAATACGAGGGGGCACATTTTCAAGGTGCTTGGAAGCAGGTACAGAGGAGATTGGTATGTTTTCCAAGCAGAGAGTGGTGAGCGCGTGGAATGGGCTGCCGGAAACTCTGGTGGAGGTGGATACGACAGGGTCTTTTAAGAGGCTCTTGGATTGTCACATGGAGCTTAGAAAAATAGAGGACTATGGGTAACCCTGGGTAATATCTAAAGTAAGTACATATTTAGCACAGCATTGTGGGCTGAAGGCCCTGTATTGTGCTGTAGATTTTCCATTTTTCTATGTTTCTATTGTTACGTACCCGTGGGTATCTTGTGCCTGTCACGTGACCGTGATGTAATTGAGGCTATGCTGGTCATAAGGTAATGGTCTTGTGATGATGGAGTGACGTCAGTTTCCCGCCAGTGAGAGGTCACGTGATAGTTTTTTTCCAACAGGGTATAAAAGGAAAATCCCTCCCTCTGACGCGGGGTGGTTTGTGGCTGAATTCGTCAGCGTCTCCGTTCTGCTGCGTGTTCGATGTTATGACGCAGTTTTGTTTTAAAGTGGAGTTTTACTTTCTGCCTTAGGTTATGCCGGTAGTTTTGCTACAATACTGCCAGTTCAGTCCAGTCAGAGAGTGAAGATTCATCGAAGTTCGGGAAGCTGAAAGATCGAGGAAAGTTGATGTCGGCTGTGAAGCAGGTTCGACCTTTATTTGATCTTCGTACGAGGAATTAGTAACTTGTGTCCATGATAACTCCTGTTTTGCCAAAAGAGCAGAGAGTTGGCTGCAGAGTTTCGCTAAGGAAAGGTCAGTGCCTCTAAGCCATTTTATTTCCTTCAATCGTAAATCCCTCGGCAAAGCATACTTTGGCTGGGATCAGCAGTAACGGCGCGAAAGAGGATTTTAATTACTTCAGGGGGAAGTCTCTCCTTTAACTGACTGTGTAAATCATTTTGGTCTTTTTGTAATACTACTTTAAAGAACTGAGTTCGCGTTTCTTGCTTTAAGAACTGTTCGAGCTGCCGTACAGCAGTCGACTTCCAGTTAAGTTAGTCGTTTGTTTACTTTTGGGTTTTTTTTAGCAATGTTTATAAATGTTTTATTTGATATAAAAAAACCTGTCTCAATTATATATTCATTGTTGCTGGATCATAACACTATGAAATAGCAAACAGACAACAACTCCTCCCTGTCTAGCTATAAACTCCAAATCAATAGAGGATGCATCAACTATAGACCCAGTATACAACACAATACAACACACACCCACAGCATAGTAAACTTTAAATCCTCCATTCAGGTATAAAGATTTAATCACTATGGATTTCATCTTGCTCATGTGGGTTAACGCCTGTTCTGCTTGGCTGTGAGTTTTGTGAAACAATCCCAGGTTCTGATAACTCCTCCGTGGTGGTGGCAGAAGTTGACTCTGAGGCTGCAGGAAGTGGTTCTGACTGGGGCAGACACCTTTCTTCTCCAACTTTGACTCTGCTCTGCTCAACTGATCCATGTGTCATCTCCAGATGATATCAGACGCAATCTCCACTGTGTACGACAGTGGTCTCGTTCTGTCCTTAATCTTTCCATGTTACCATGCTGTATCTCTAAATTGAACACTAAAGATTGAATATGAGCTTTATTTGTTACACGTACGTCGAAACGTACAGTGAAAAGCATCGTTGGCAGCAACGAGCAACACAGTCTGAGGATGTGCTGGGGACGGCCACAAGTGTTGAAACACTTCCACTGCCAGAGTAGCACGGCACCCTCACTGAGCCTAAAAGGAACGTGTGAACGTATAACATAGAAAGTCAGAGAATGAAATAGTTGTAAAGAGAAGGTTTTATATTTCACAGGGACAACGTAGAAAGACAGCAGCAGGAATGGGACCAAGGTCACCGGCTCAGTAAAGAGATGCACATTGAACTGCATTGGCTGGGAATCGAACCCAGGTCTCCCGCGTGGCAGGCGAGAATTCTACCACTGAACCACCAATGCAACTGTTAACAAATCAACCGTCAGAGGACAGACCACACCAGACACAACTTTGCTCCTGGACCAGCCTCACTCGTCTCAGCGTTGAACTGGTTCTGCGGCTGTGCCCGGCGGTCATCGGGCTCCTGGACCAGCCTCACTCGTCTCAGCGTTGAACTGGTTCTGCGGCTGTGCCCGGCGGTCATCGGGCTCCTGGACCGGCTACACTCGTGTCAGTGCTGAAACGGTTCTGTGACTCTGCACTCATTTTCGGGGTCTCTGCGGTCAATGTTCTGTCTGTTATTTGTTTATTTTTAGTGTTTGCCCAATTTGTACTTTTTGTCCGTCCTTGTAGTCTGGAGTTTTTAAATACGCAATTTTTACAGATGACAAATATCTATCACAGCAGTGGCATCTGTATCCTGGAATAATGAGATGCCAGTCCAGATTTTTATTTGGTAAAAAGTCGACTCCTTTTCCCACAGTGACGATCGGGCACTCAGGAAGGAGATTGAAAATCTGGCTGAATGGGGCCACAACAACAACCTCTCACTCAACGTCAGCAAAACCAAAGAGCTGATGATTGATGACACGAGATGGAAGCTGGGGGTCGTCATTGGGAGATCAGAGTTGGGGAGGGTCAGGAACTTTAAACTTCTTTGCATTATCACATCAGAGGATCTGCCCTGGGACCAGTACGTAAGACTGGGCACTAAGAAGGCACAATGGCATCTCTTCTTTCTTAGAGGTTTGTGCAGATTTGGCATGTCATCAAATACTTTGACAAAATGCACAGTGGAGAGAATCCTGGCTTGTTGTGTCACAACCTAGTATGGAAACGCAAATGGTACAAACCAGAAATGGTACGTTTTGTAACTTCAAAACATTAAACTAGTTCAAAGGAAGAACTGGGAGTCTGAAAATGTGGGTCTTCCTTGGTACTTAAGCAAGGTTCGCATGTATCACAGGATAGTGCGATGGTGTATGAAATTCTCATAATTTTGCATTTAACCCAAAATGAATTATTTAAATGAACAAGAATGGTTAATCAAACAATATGTACAAGATTATTAAAACATTATTGAAATTAAGTTTAAAAAAACTAGGTAATGGTAGAGATCTAGAGGATTATAAGGCTAGCAGGAAGGAGCTTAAGAATGAAATTAGGAGAGCCATGAGAAGGCCTTGGCGGACAGGATGAAGGAAAACCCCAAGGCATTCTACAAGTATGTGAAGAGCAAGAGGATAAGACGTGAGAGAATAGGACCAATCAATTTGGAAAATTGTGTATGGAACCGGAGGAGATAGCAGAGACACTTATTGAATACTTCTCCTCAGTATTCAGTCCGGAAAAGGAGCCTGGTGATTGTAGGGATGATAGACAGTGGATAAAAAGCTTGAGAATATAGACATTAAGAAAGCGAATTTGCTGGAGCTTTTGGAAAGCAACAAGTTGTATAAATATCTGGGACCAGATGAGATGTACCCCAGGCTACTGTGGGAGGCAAGGGAGGAGATTGCTGAGCCTCTGGCGATGATCTTTGAATCATCAATGGGGACGGGAGAGGTTCCGGAGGATTGGAGGGTTGTTGTTCTCTTATTCAAGAAAGGGAGCAGAGATAGCCCAGGAAATTATAGACCAGTGAGTCTTACTTCAGTGGTTGGTAAGTTGATGGAGAGGATCCTGAGAGGCAGTATTAATGAACACTTGGAGAGGCATGATTTGATTAGGAATAGTCAGCGTGGCTTTGTCAAATCAATGCCTTACGAGTCTGATTGACTTTATTGAGGATGTGACTAAACACATTGATGAAGGAAGAGCAGTAGATGTAGTGTATATGGATTTCAGCAAGACGTTTGATAAGGTGACCCACGCAAGGCTTATTGAGAAAGTAAGGAGGCAAGGGATCCAAGGGGGCATTGTTTTGTGGATCCAGAATTGGCTTGCCCACAGAAGGCAGAGAGTGGTTGTAAACGGGTCATATTCTGCATGGAGGTCAGTGACCAGTGGTGTACCTCAGGGATCTGTTATGGGACCCCTTCTCTTCGTGATTTTTATAAATGCCCTGGGTGAGGAAGTGGAGGCTTTGGTTAGTAAATATTCTGATGACACAAAGGTTGGGGGTGTTGTGGATTGTGTGGAGGGCTGTCAGAGGTTACAGCGGGACATTGATAGGATGCAAAACTGGGCTGAGAAGTGGCAGATGGAGTTCAACCTAGATCAGTGTGAGGTGGTTCATTTTGGTAGGTCAAATATGATGACAGAATATAGTATTAATGGCAAGACTCTAGGCAGTGTGGAGGATCAGAGGGATCTCGGGGTCCAAGTCCATAGGACACTCAAAGCTTCTTAACTCTGTGGTTAAGAAGGCATACGATGCATTGGCCTTCATCAATTGTGGGATTGAGTTTAGGAGCTGAGAGGTAATGTTACAGCTATATAGGACCCTGGTCAGACCTCACTTGGAGTACTGTGCTCAGTTCTGGTCACCTCACTACAGGAAGGATGTGAAAACTATAGAAAGGGTGCAGAGGAGATTTACAAGGATGTTGCCTGGAGTGGGGGGCATGCCTTATGAGAATAGGTTGAGTGAACTCGGCCTTTTCTCCTTGGAGCTGTGGAGGATGAGAGGTGACCTGATAGAGGTGTATAAGATGATGAGAGACATTGATCGTGTGGATAGTCAGAGGCTTTTTCCCAGGGCTGAAATGACTGGCACGAGGGGGCACATTTTCAAGGTGCTTGGAAGCAGGTACAGAGGAGATTGGTATGTTTTCCAAGCAAAGAGTGGTGAGCGCGTGGAATGGGCTGCCGGAAACTCTGGTGGAGGTGGATACGACAGGGTCTTTTAAGAGGCTCGAGGATTGTCACATGGAGCTTAGAAAAATAGAGGACTATGGGTAACCCTGGGTAATATCTAAAGTAAGTACATATTTAGCACAGCATTGTGGGCTGAAGGCCCTGTATTGTGCTGTAGATTTTCCATTTTTCTATGTTTCTATTGTTACGTACCCGTGGGTATCTTGTGCCTGTCACATGACCGTGATGTAATTGAGGCTATGCTGGTCATAAGGTAATGGTCTTGTGATGGTGGAGTGACGTCATTTTCCCACCAGTGAGAGGTCACGTGATAGTTTTTTTCCAACAGGGTATAAAAGGAAAACCCCTCCCTCTGACGCGGGGCGGTTCGTGGCTGAATTCGTCAGCGTCTCCGTTCTGCTGCGTGTTCGATGTTATGACGCAGTTTTCTTTTAAAGTGGAGTTTTACTTTCTGCCTTAAGTCTCAAAAGTTATTGCCGGCAGTTTTGCTACAATACTGCCAGTTAAAGTCCAGTCGGAGAGTGAAGATTCATCGAAGTTCGGGAAGCTGAAAGATCGAGGAAAGTTGATGTCGGCTGTGAAGCAGGTTCGACCTTTATTTGATCTTCGTACGAGGAATTAGTAACTTGTGTCCATGATAACTCCTGTTTTGCCAAAAGAGCAGAGAGTTGGCTGCAGAGTTTCGCTGAGGAAAGGTCAGTGCCTCTAAGCCATTTTATTTCCTTCAATCGTAAATCCCTCGGCAAAGCATACTTCGGCTGGGATCAGCAGTAACGGCGCGAAAGAGGATTTTAATTACATCAGGGGGAAGTCTCTCCTTTAACTCACTGTGTAAATCATTTTGGTCTTTTTGTAATACTACTTTAAAGAACTGAGCTCGTGTTTCTTGCTTTAAGAACTGTTCGAGCTGCCGTACAGCAGTCGACTTCCAGTTAAGTTAGTCGTTTGTTTACTTTTGGTTTTTTTTTTAGCAATGTTTATAAATGTTTTATTTGATATAAAAACCTGTCTCAATTATATATTCATTGTTGCTGGATCATAACACTATGAATCAGCAAACACACAACACTCCTCCCTGTCTAGCTATAAGCACCAACTCAATAGAGGATGCATCAACTATAGACCCAGTATACAACACAATACAACTGCTATACACACACACCCACAGCATAGTAAACTTTAAATCATCCATTCAGGTGTAAAGATTTCATCACTATGGATTTCATCTTGCTCATGTGGGTTAACGCCTGTTCTGCTTGGCTGTGAGTTTTGTGAAACAATCCCAGGTTCTGATAACTCCTCCGTGGTGGTGGCAGAAGTTGACTCTGAGGCTGCAGGAAGTGGTTCTGACAGGGGCAGACACCTTTCTTCTCCAACTTTGACTCTGCTCTGCTCAACTGATCCATGTGTCATCTCCAGATGATATCAGACGCAATCTCCACTGTGTACGACAGTGGTCTCGTTCTGTCCTTAATCTTTCCATGTTACCATGCTGTATCTCTAAATTGAACACTAAAGATTGAATATGAGCTTTATTTGTTACACGTACGTCGAAACGTACAGTGAAAAGCATCGTTGGCAGCAACGAGCAACACAGTCTGAGGATGTGCTGGGGACGGCCACAAGTGTTGAAACACTTCCACTGCCAGAGTAGCACGGCACCCTCACTGAGCCTAAAAGGAACGTGTGAACGTATAACATAGAAAGTCAGAGAATGAAATAGTTGTAAAGAGAAGGTTTTATATTTCACAGGGACAACGTAGAAAGACAGCAGCAGGAATGGGACCAAGGTCACCGGCTCAGTAAAGAGATGCACATTGAACTGCATTGGCTGGGAATCGAACCCAGGTCTCCCGCGTGGCAGGCGAGAATTCTACCACTGAACCACCAATGCAACTGTTAACAAATCAACCGTCAGAGGACAGACCACACCAGACACAACTTTGCTCCTGGACCAGCCTCACTTGTCTCAGCGTTGAACTGGTTCTGCGGCTGTGCCCGGCGGTCATCGGGCTCCTGGACCGGCTACACTCGTCTCAGCGTTGAACTGGTTCTGCGGCTGTGTCCGGCGGTCATCGGGCTCCTGGACCGGCTACACTCGTGTCAGTGCTGAAACGGTTCTGTGACTCTGCACTCATTTTCGGGGTCTCTGCGGTCAATGTCTGTTATTTGTTTATTTTTAGTGTTTGCCCAATTTGTACTTTTTGTGTGTCCTTTTTGTCTGGAGTTTTTAAATACGCAATTTTTACAGATGAGAAATATCTATCACAGCAGTGGCATCTGTATCCTGGAATAATGAGATGCCAGTCCAGATTTTTATTTGGTAAAAAGTCGACTCCTTTTCCCACAGTGACGAACGGGCACTCAGGAGGGAGATTGAAAATCTGGCTGAATGGGGCCACAACAACAACCTCTCACTCAAAGTCAGCAAAACCAAACAGCTGATGATTGACGACACGAGATGGAAGCTGGGGGTCGTCATTGGGAGATCAGAGTTGGGGAGGGTCAGTAACTTTAGACTTCTTTGCATTATCACATCAGAGGATCTTCCTTAGAAATTTGTGGAGACTTGTTCTCCCAGAGAGTTGTGGGGGTCTGGAATGCACTGCCTCGGAAGGTAGTGGAGGCCAATTTTCTGGATGCTTTCAAGAAGGAGCTAGATAGGTATCTTATGGATAGGGGAATCAAGGGATATGGGGACAAGGCAGGAACCGGGTATTGATAGGAATTGATCAGCCATGATTTCAAAATGGCGGTGCAGGCTCGAAGGGCCAAATGGTCTACTTCTGCATCTATTGTCTATTGTCTATTGACACGTCACCAACAAACTTTGACTAACTGCACAGTGGAGAGTCTCCAAGTGGCCAAGATGGAGCTGTGTATGGCAGCCATGTTGTGATCTCAGGACCAATGTTACAGTGTAATTCCGCTAATGTCCGCAATTTCCTGAGCATTTCTAGTTCAAGAAGCTGATAGTCAGATCAGACATGTTGGACTGTCGCTTCTTAACATCGGGAAGATGGCATTTACCCACAAAGTGCCACCTTTTCTACACCAGGAACCCCTATTTACACGATCCATGTGAGGGTAATTTATTTCACCGCTGAGGGGAGGGAGAAGGGCCGGAGTCCTGGTGAGGTTGAGACGGTGTGCTAATCGGCCGCCGCTCCCTGGCCTACTCCGGGATAACACTCCGTCCCTGGACAATAAGCTGCTCGAACAGAGAGCCAGGATCTCCTTCCAGCGGGAAACAAAGGAATGTAACGTTTTGTGCTTCGTGGAGACCTGGCTGACGGAGGAGATACCGGACCACGCGATCGAGCCCTCTGGGTTCTCCCTGTTCCGGGTGGACTGGTCTAAAAACCTCCCTGGGAAGAGTGAAGGAGGTGGGGTATGCTTCCTGGTCAATAGTGCGTGGTGCGACCCCCGGAACGTGCATGTCCTCAAATCCTGTTGTTCCCCGGATCTGGAATTGCTCGTGCTGCTGTGCAGACCGTTCTGGCTGCCTGGGGAGTTCACGCCTGTTATTATCCCAGCTGTGTATATCCTGCAGCAGGCTGACACTGACCTGGCTCTCCAGGAATCGTACGAGACCATCAGCACGCTGGAGGCTGCTTTCATCGTTGCCGCAGACTTTAATCGAACGTCGCTGACTGAAGTCTCTCTGAAGTTTTG
The DNA here is from genome assembly GCF_048418815.1 of Hemitrygon akajei. Classification (NCBI taxonomy): domain Eukaryota; kingdom Metazoa; phylum Chordata; class Chondrichthyes; order Myliobatiformes; family Dasyatidae; genus Hemitrygon; species Hemitrygon akajei. The sequence continues at coordinate 42,493,587 of NC_133147.1, read as the reverse complement.
TCAACACACCCAGGTGAGCACTGCAGGACAGCGTACTCACCCACTGCTACTCTCCCTTCCACAATGTTTACAACGCTTCCTCCGTCCACCGCTCGGGAAGTCTGATCACTCCTCCCTCCTGCTTCTGCCCGTGCACGGGCATAAGCTGAAACATCGTTAAAATGATGTTGGTCCGACCACTGTCGGTCTCCATGCTACAAGACTGCTTTGATGACTTCAGCCGAGATGTCTTTCATGATGAGGATGTCTCCGAGTTCATGGAAGGAGACACGGACTTCATCTGGAAGTGCATTGAGGATGCTGTCCTGCGAAAATCAGTCAGGGTCTATCCAAACCAGGAATCCTGGATCAACAGTTCCGTGTGAGCAGCACTTACCGCACGAGACAGAGCTTGTGTTGCCGGTAACCGCCAGGAACTCAAGAAATGCAGCCATGGCCTACGCCAAATCATCAAGGCAGCGAAACGACAATACAGGGACAAGATCCGACACAACTCTCCACCAACAACACACACAGCTTATGGCAAGGTCTGCACACCATCGCACACTTCAAAGCTAAACACAGTGGTGCTGCCAACATCGCTGCCTCTCTCTCAGATGAGCTAAATCTTTTTTACGCTCGGTTCAATGTCGCCAACACTGAGCCCCCGAGGGGAGGCGCCAATGAGACCTGCACCTTGGTCACCTCTGAGGCTGCAGTGTGCGAGTGTTTCCGATGAGTGAACAGCCGTAGGGCTGTGGGACTGGACGGCATCCCAGGGCAGGGACTCAGAGAGTGTGTGGCACAACCGGCTGGTGTGCTTGCAGACATTTTTAATCTCTCCCTCTCCTTCACAACATCAACCATTGTCCCTGTACCTAAAACGCCCAAGGTAACATGTCTGAACGACTGGCATCCTGTTGCACTCACCTCAATAATAAGCAAATGCTTTGAGAGGCTGGTCAAGGACAACATCTGCAGCTTGCTGCCACCCACACTCGACCCCTACAATTCACCTAGCGACACAATGGGGGCAGCCTGCAGTGCTCACACCACCAGGCCCACTCTCACTCACCCTAACCCACAAAAGGTGCAAAGTCATTCTACCAAGTGAACCCGGGTCACCGGCTCTGTAAGGAGATGCACATTGAACTGTCACATCCTCTGCATTGAACTGCATTGGCTGGGAATCGAACCCAGGTCTCCCGCGTGGCGGGCGAGAATTCTACCACTGAACCACCAATGCAACTGTTGGCAAATCAACCAAATTAAGTACATCAGAGGACAGACCACACCAGACACAACTTTGCCCATTTCAGTCTTCCTGTAACTTCAAACAAGATTGCTTCAATCAAGCAGAGATGCCATTGTGCCTTCTTAGTGCCCAGTCTTACGTACTGGTCCCAGGGCAGATTCTCTGATGTGATAACGCAAAGAAGTTTAAAGTTCCTGACCCTCCCCAACTCTGATCTCCCAATGACGACCCCCAGCTTCCATCTCGTGTCGTCAATCATCAGCTGTTTGGTTTTGCTGACGTTGAGTGAGAGGTTGTTGTTGTGGCCCCATTCAGCCAGATTTTCAATCTCCCTCCTGAGTGCCCGTTCGTCACTGTGGGAAAAGGAGTCGACTTTTTACCAAATAAAAATCTGGACTGGCATCTCATTATTGCAGGATACAGATGCCACTGGCATGATAGATATTCAGCAGCTGTAAAAACTGTCTACCTCACGTGCAGACACTCCTGTACCGAGTGTCACTTGCCAGATCAGCGCTGAGGCAAGTGCCGAGACTTGCCGGCCACAGCTGTGGTCAGTTCAGTGCGAACCCCACGGAGTAGGGAGCTGAACACTGGTTTGTCGTCTGTCACCCTCAGCCTTTATCATATTCGTCCCGACACGCCATGGCGGGCTGGAGGTGAGGGTGTCCCCAATGGAAGCCCCTTTACGAGGGGGCTCTTCCCATGCACCTGGGGGTTCTGGGGTGGAGGCTGCTGCAGAGAGCGGTGCCCTGCAACAAGTTCTTCAGATTGTACACGGATCTCCCAGCCGCACGTCGCTGCTGGGGGCTGGAGGAGACCGTGTACCACATGTACCTGGAGTGTGTGAGGCTGCAGCCTCTTTTTGCATGTCTGCACAGGCTGCTTCTGGTTGCATCTTAGCCCCACCCTATTTACATACGGTCATCCCGTAAGGAGGGGGCATGGAGGGATGAGGATGTCCTTGTCAACCTGCTCCTGGGGCTGGCGAAATCAGCCATCCGTGAGTCTTAGAAACGGGTGGAGGAGGATCTGCCTGGGCAGACTGCCTGGCCATGTTTAGGGGGTATGTTCGTGCCTGGGTAAACATTGAGAAGGAACACGCGCAGTCCACAGTGACCATAGAGGCATTCTGGTACAGTTGGGCTCCATGGGGGGAATAACCATATAACAATTACAGCACAGAGACAGACCATCTCAGCCCTTCTAGTCCGTGCCGAACGCTTACTCTCACCTAGTCCCACCGACCTGCACTCAGCCCATAAAGTTTTTTATCATTAAATCCCAACTCCTATACTCAAAGCTCTGATTTATAAAGGTCAGTATACCAAAAGCTTTCTTCACCACCCTATCCACCTGAGATTCCACCTTCAGGGAACTATGCACCATTATTCCTAGATCCCTCTGTTCTACTGCATTCCTCACTGCCCTACCATTTACCACTCCATAATGTACTGGTTAGGCACAGGAGTAATTTCAGCCAGAGACTCATTCCACCGAGATGCAACACTGAGCGTCATAGGAAGTCATTCCTGCCTGTGGCCATTAAACTTTACAACTCCTCCCTCGGAGTGTCAGACGCCCTGAGCCAATAGGCTGGTCCTGGACTTATTTCCACTGGGAATATGATACTTATTATTGTTTAATTATTTATGGTTTTATATTGCTTTATTTCTACTATTGGGTAACAATTTCCCTCGGGATCAATAAAGTATGTCTATCTGTATGTCCTATTTTGATTAGTCCTACCAAAATGTAGCTCCTCACACTGGAGCGAGATAGGTATCTTATGGATAGGGGAATCAAGGGATATGGGGACAGGGCAGGAACTGGGTATTGTGTTACATACCCGTGACACGTCACAGTAGTACCCTTGTCACGTGACTGGGGTTGAAGTTATACTGGACTTGAGGTAATGGTCTTGTGATGGTGGAGTGACGTCATTTTCCCGCCAGTAGAGGTCATGTGACAGTTTTTTTTTACAGGTTATAAAAGGAAGACCCACCCTGTGAGGTGGGGCAGTTCGTGGCTGGATTTGCCAGGCTGACTTCATGTCACTGTGTGATTTAATGTGATGACGCAGTTTAGTTGAAAAATGAAGTTTTATATAATGCCTAAAGTTTGAAAGGTCATTGCCAGCGGTTTCTTTGCTGGTGGAGAGTGAAGATAAGAATTTGGAAGATAAAGATCGAGGAGAATCGATTTTCGACAGTGGATTGGTTTCGACCTTATTTGATCCTCATTCGGAAGGATTTCGTTGACTGTTCTCGTGTTAATCTCCGCTGGGATAGCGGGAGATTGAGGACAGAGTGTGGAAGAAGAGGTTAGTGCCATTAAACCATTACGTTTCATAAAAATTCGACGTGGGAAGAGTTCGACGCCGGGGATTGAAGGACAACGACGTGGAAGAGAATTTAAATCGCCTTAAAAAAGTCTCTCCTTTTAAATGGACTGTGAGCTTTTGAACTTTCGGCATACCGCTTTAAAGAACTGTTTTTTTTCAATACCGCTTTAAGAACTGTTTGAACTGCAACGCTATTAAGAACTGTGAATCTGCCGCACAGCAGCTGTTTTCCGGTTACGCTAGTGTTTGTTTACTTTTGGGGGGTTTGTTTTCAGTGTTTAATAAACGTGTTATTTGTTATAAAAACCCTTGCCTAACTCATATATATTTATTGTTGCCTGAATACGTAACATAAATATGGGGGCTGCGTCCGGAATTGGATCGTTTGAGTTTAAATGCTTGTTGAATTTTGAGTCGGTGTTTTGGAAACGGGGAATACTCGATTCTTTTGTTTGATTGGCTTGTGAGTGGTATTCGGCAACGATGAATTTTGATGAGTTTCTGGATTCGCCAGCCGCGGATTTGTTAGCGAAGGCGAAAAAAACTGAAGTATCTGAGATTGCTAATAGGTTGCAACTTAAAGGTATTTTGGCGACTACATCAAAAGCTGTAATACAGAGAAAAATCGCATCACACTTTGTGGCTTCGGGTGATTTTGAAGAATCGATTTTAGAATCGTTTCCAATAAGTAATATGGAGATACAGTTGCAAATTGAACAAATGAAGTTGGATCAAAGTAAAGCAGAATTGGAGCATTATAAATTGGAAGCTGAACAGAAAAAAAGAGAGTTTGAATATGCAATGGTGAATTTAAGATCTGGGAATCAGTCTTCTGGTTCTAAAAAACCGTTTGTTGCTAGCCAAGAAATTAAATTGGTCCCTCCATTTAGTGAAACAGAAGTGGAAAAATATTTTCAACATTTTGAAACTATTGCTCGGATGTCAGACTGGCCGAAAGATAAATGGTCAGTGTTGTTACAGAGTGTAATTAAAGGTAAAGCACAAGTTTACACAGCTTTAACTGCTGCGCAAGCATTAGATTATGATATTGTGAAAACGAATATTCTCAAAGTGTACGAATTAGTCCCAGAAGCATATAGGGAAAGATTCAGAAGTTTGAAAAAGTCTGTGGAAAAGACTTATGTGGAATTTGCCTATGATAAAGCTGTGTGTTTTGAGAGATGGGTTTCTTCTAAAAATGTAAATGAGGACTATGATACATTGAAAGAGCTGATTTTAATGGAGGAATTTAAAAGAAGCATTCCTGTTGAAGTAAGGACCTACTTAAATGAGAGGGATACTGATAAATCGCAGGACTGTGCTAGATTAGCTGATAAGTATGTTTTAATCCATAAGAATAAATTTCCTCAGGGTAGAATTTTTAAGAGGAAAAATAATATGGAGACTCAAGGTAAATCAGAAATTAAATCAGAGGTTAATGCGAAAGGTAAGGAGGAAGGAAAACCTGTGAAGGAAAGACAGTTTGGTCTTATTTGTAACTATTGTAAGAAGCCTGGCCATGTAATAGCTAACTGTTTCAAACTGAAAAAGAAAGAGAAGGAAGCAGTTCCAGATGCTTGTGTGCAACATACTGAAGCACCTGTAAAGTTACAGGGTTTGGTAAACACAAATGAGGATTTGTTAGAGTCTGACCAAGTTAGAAAGGGATATGATCATTTTATAACTGAAGGGTTTATATCCTTGAAAGAAGGATCTACTCTGGTGCCAATAAAAATCCTTAGGGATACTGGAGCTTCTCAATCACTGATGTTAGATAGTGTGTTGAAGTTTAATGAAGAGAGTGATACTGGTGAGGTAAATTACATAAGAGGTGTTGGAAGTGATTTTATGCCTGTACATTTACATAAAGTAAATTTAAAGTCAGGGTTAGTTACAGGATTTGTTAAAGTAGGATTACGGCATAGCTTACCTGTGGAGGGTATTTCTTTATTGTTAGGTAATGACTTGGCAGGTGGACAAGTTTTTCCTGAAGTACATTTGACAATGGAGTCAGAGATGAATTCTAACACAGATTCTTCCTGTGTTGTGACGAGAGCTATGGCTAAAAAGATTGATGTGCAGAATGAGGTTGTTACTCATGACTGTTCAACTCAGGATTCGAGTTTTGAGGATGTGTCAGAGACTTTCTTACCTTCGTTGTTTGAACAAGATTCTGGGAGTAAGTCTGACTATGAAGATTTATCTCTGTCTCGGAAGGAGATGATAGCAGAGCAGAATAGAGATCCTGAGACTATAAAATTAAAGGAACAAGCTTTACTAGGTAGTGAAATTGAGAAGGTGCCAGTAGGATATTACTTGGAAAATGGAGTGTTGATGAGGAAGTGGAGATCGCCTACAATTCCTGCAAGTGAGGAATGGAATGTTGTTTACCAGGTAGTTGTTCCTAAAGTTTATCGAAATGAGATTTTGACTTTAGCTCATAGTGTGCCTTTAGGTGGACATCAAGGGGTAAGGAAAACTGTGGACAAGATTTTAAAACATTTTTACTGGCCTGGTCTAAGAAAAGATGTGGCAATGTTTTGTAAGACGTGCCATACTTGTCAAATTGTGGGTAAACCAAATCAGGTTACACCAGTAGCTCCATTACAACCTATTCCAGCATTTGGTGAACCGTTTTCTAAAGTTATTGTAGATTGTGTTGGTCCATTACCAAAGACAAAAACTGGTTATCAGTATTTGTTGACTATCGTGTACTTCGTCTAGGTTTCCAGAGGCAGTGCCACTTAGGAATATAAAAGCTAAAACTGTGACGAAGGCTCTTATAAAATTCTTTACTTATTTTGGATTGCCTAAGGAAATACAAACTGATCAAGGTAGTAATTTTATGTCTGATTGTTTCAACAGATTGTTTATAAATTGGGAGCTAAGCAAATCACTTCGTCTGCATACCATCCAGAATCGCAAGGTGCCTTGGAGAGGTTTCATTCTACCCTCAAGAATATGATTAGGACATATTGTGTGGAAAATGAGAGTATAAACTTACTTTTATTTGCAGTAAGGGAATCGGTACAGGAATCTTTAGGTTTTAGTCCATTTGAACTTGTGTTTGGGCATAGAGTTAGAGGACCTTTAGCTTTATTGAAGGAACAGTGGATTAGTAAGGAAGTACACACTAATTTGTTGGACTATGTTTTGAAATGTAAGGACAGGTTACATAAAGCTTGTAGCTTAGCCAAGGAAAATGTAAAGTTGGCTCAGGAGAAAATGAAAACTTGGTATGATAAGGAAGCTAGGATGAGGATGTTTAAGCCTGGAGATAAGGTGTTGGTTCTTTTCCCAGTGCAGACAAACTAGATTTCATGGTCCTTATGAAATTGTGTCTAGAATCAATGATGTGGATTATGTAATAAAAACTCCAGATCGTAGAAGGTCAACACAACTTTGCCATATAAATATGATTAAACCATATTTTGGGAAACAATCTGATACTGTGTCTGTTGTGGTTAGTGAGAATGAGTTTGATGTAACTGGGAACATGATAGATGATTCATCTGACTTTCATTCTAATTCTAACATTGTTGCTGTTAGGTTACCTAATTCGACCATTCTGGAAAATATGGATGAGAAATTAGCACATTTACAGCTAGAGCAACAACAGATGAAGGAATTAATTTTTAAGTATAAGGATTTGTTTCCAGATGTTCCGAGAAGGACTACTATAGCTTCACATGATGTAGATGTTGGAGATGCCAAACCTATTAGACAACATCCATATAGGATGAACATGGAAAAATGTGAACTTGCTGAGAAGGAAATTGAATACATGTTAGAGAATGATATTATTAGACATTCTAACTCGAATTGGAGTTCGCCATGTGTTATGGTGCCAAAACCTGATGGTAGTATTAGGTTTTGTACGGACTATAGGAAGGTGAATGCTGTAACGAAAACAGATGCATATCCAATTCCTAGAGTAGATGATTGTGTAGATAAAGTTGGAAAAGCAAAGTTCCTTACAAAGATTGATTTATTGAAAGGGTATTGGTGTGTTCCATTAACGGACAGAGGTAGAGAGATTTCTGCATTTGTAACTCCATCTGGGTTATATGAGTATAATGTTCTTCCATTTGGGATGAAGAATGCCCCAGGTACTTTCCAGAGGATGATTAACTCTGTGATTCAGGGATTGAAAAATACTGATGCTTATATTGATGATTTAGTGACAGGAAATGATACTTGGGAAACACACATAATTGCGGTGGAGAAATTGTTTGAAAGGCTTTCAAAAGCTAACTTAACTATTAATTTAGCTAAGAGTGAATTTGTACATGCCACTGTGACTTACCTTGGTTATGTTGTGGGTCAAGGTAAGGTAGCTCCTGTTCAGGCAAAAGTTCAGGCAATTTTAGAGATTCCCACTCCGACGGGGAAAAAAACTCTCAGAAGATTTTTGGGAATGGTAGGATATTATCGAAAATTTTGTAAGAATTTTGCTAATGTTGCCCTTCCATTAACTAACCTTCTGCAGAAGAATGTGAAGTTTGTGTGGACAGTGCCTTGTCAAGAAGCATTTGAAAAATTGAAAACAATGATATGTCAACAACCTGTGCTTAAGGCACCTGACTTTGGAAAACCTTTTTCATTAGCTGTAGATGCTAGTGATGAAGCTGCGGGAGCAGTATTGATGCAACGGAATGAGGGTGATGAGGTTGATCATCCAGTAGCTTACTTTTCTAAGAAATTTAATAAGCATCAAAGAAACTATTCAACAATAGAGAAAGAATTGTTATCTCTTGTTTTAGCTTTGGAATATTTTGAGGTATATGTTGGTACAACTCAAAAACCACTTATTGTTTACACAGATCATAATCCGTTAGTTTTTCTGAGTAAGATGAAAAACAAAAACAGAAGATTATTAAATTGGAGTTTGATGTTACAAGAGTACAATATTGTGATAACTCATATTAAAGGTAAAGATAATGTGGTTGCTGATTGTCTATCTCGATGTTGAATGTACAAAGTAATTTTTTTTAGTGGTTAGTTTTTTCTGATTGTAACACTCCTACTGTATTGTATATTGTGTATGTTATATAATTTATACATTTGTTTTTCTTGTAAGTAATTGTTAAAATTTTTGTTCTTGTAAGACCAAAAATGTTTTTTTTGGAGGGAGGTGTTATGTACCCGTGACACGTGACAGTGATACCCTTGTCACGTGACTGGGGTTGAAGTTATACTGGACTTGAGGTAATGGTCTTGTGATGGTGGAGTGACGTCATTTTCCCGCCAGTAGAGGTCATGTGACAGTTTTTTTTTACAGGTTATAAAAGGAAGACCCACCCTGTCAGGTGGGGCAGTTCGTGGCTGGATTTGCCAGGCTGTCTTCATGTCACTGCGTGATTTAATGTGATGACGCAGTTTAGTTGAAAAATGAAGTTTTATATAATGCCTAAAGTTTGAAAGGTCATTGCCAGCGGTTTCTTTGCTGGTGGAGAGTGAAGATAAGAATTTGGAAGATAAAGATCGAGGAGAATCGATTTTCGACGGTGGATTGGTTTCGACCTTATTTGATCCTCATTCGGAAGGATTTCGTTGACTGTTCTCGTGTTAATCTCCGCTGGGATAGCGGGAGATTGAGGACAGAGTGTGGAAGAAGAGGTTAGTGCCATTAAACCATTACGTTTCATAAAAATTCGACGTGGGAAGAGTTCGACGCCGGGGATTGAAGGACAACGACGTGGAAGAGAATTTAAATCGCCTTAAAAAAGTCTCTCCTTTTAAATGGACTGTGAGCTTTTGAACTTTCGGCATACCGCTTTAAAGAACTGTTTTTTTTCAATACCGCTTTAAGAACTGTTTGAACTGCAACGCTATTAAGAACTGTGAATCTGCCGCACAGCAGCTGTTTTCCGGTTACGCTAGTGTTTGTTTACTTTTGGGGGGTTTGTTTTCAGTGTTTAATAAACGTGTTATTTGTTATAAAAACCCTTGCCTAACTCGTATATATTTATTGTTGCCTGAATACGTAACAATTGATAGTAGATGATCAGCCATGATCTCAGAATGGTGGTGCAGGCTCGAAGGGCCGAATGGTCTACTTCTGCACCTATTGTCTATTATCAGCATTAAACTTCATCTGCCATCTTTCAGCCCACTCATCTAACTGGTCTAAATCTCTCTGTAAGCTTTGAAAACCTACTTCATTATCCACAACGCCACCTATCTTCGTATCATCTGCATACTTACCAATCCAATTTACCACCCCATCATTGCCATCATTGACAGAGATGGAAACATTTTAGTTTAATGTGTATTGTCTATTTGTAGTGAAGTAATTGTGTTAGTCACTGGTTTGTATATATAGCACAGAATTTGTAATAAAGATATTTTGTACATAAAAAAACCTTTATCATATTTGTTTTTTGTGCATCAGGTCCAGGGAAACAATTACTTTGTTCACCTTTCCACTTGTGTACTGGAAATGACCTTAAACGATTTTGAACTTGCAATTGATGCGAAATAACTGTTTTGCTTGTGAATCCTACCTTGTTGATGTTATGCACCTGCAAGAAATTCTTCCATTGTATTTGTGGATATGACAATAAACTCGATGTTGATAATGGGCTGTGAACTGAAAGTGAGTGTGAAAATGTTCCAGAGAAATGTGTGAAATGATGCCTCACGGATGAGTGATGAGCAAGAACGACAGGACTGTGAGCCGGGGACGCGTCTGTGAGCTGGGGACGGGACTGTGAGCCGGGGACGGGACTGTGAGCCGGAGACGGGTCTGTGAGCCGGGGACGGGACTGTGAGCCGGAGACGGGACTGTGAGCCGGAGACGGGACTGTGAGCCGGGGACGGGTCTGTGAGCCGGGGACGGGACTGTGAGCCGGGGACGGGTCTGTGAGCCGGGGACGGGACTGTGAGCCGGAGACGGGTCTGTGAGCAGGGGACGGGACTGTGAGCAGGGGACGGGACTGTGAGCCGGGGACGGGACTGTGAGCAGGGGACGGGACTGTGAGCCGGGGACGGGTCTGTGAGCAGGGGACGGGACTGTGAGCAGGGGACGGGTCTGTGAGCAGGGGACGGGTCTGTGAGCAGGGGACGGGTCTGTGAGCAGGGGACGGGACTGTGAGCCGGGGACGGGTCTGTGAGCAGGGGACGGGACTGTGAGCCGGGGACGGGACTGTGAGCCGGAGACGGGTCTGTGAGCCGGGGACGGGTCTGTGAGCCGGGGACGGGACTGTGAGCCGGGGACAGGTCTGTGTCACTGACATCTTCAACATCTCCCTGAGCAGCGCCGTCATTCCAACGTGCTTCAAGGCCGCTTCATTTTTACTGTGTACTGTACCAGCAGTTTATGGTCTAAATGACAATAAACGCAACTTGACCTTGAGAGGATCTCGCCATGTTGTGGGAGTGGGGAATGTCTGAATAGACTTACTGAGTTTTGGAAGTTGTGAAACTGCTGAAGGAGTTGTGTAACCAAAGAGTTAATGATGTTTGTTATGGGAGAACGTAGTGAACCTTGGAGTTGTTTGATTGAACAGGAAGACTGGAATGGGCAAAGTTGTGTCTGGTGTGGTCTGACCTCCGATGTACTTAATTTAGTTGATTTGTTAACAGTTGCATTGGTGGTTCAGTGGTAGAATTCTCGCCCGCCACGCGGGAGACCTGGGTTCGATTCCCAGCCAATGCAGTTCAATGCAGAGGGTGTGATAGTGCAATGTGCATCTCATTACAATGCCAGTTTTCTTCCCGAATCTTTAGAATTCCTTGGAAATACAATGTCTTTTCTTAACAACTACTTATAGCCTGGTAACAGGCCCAGTGACCAAACTAATCCTGGACTTCCCTGTCAGATCACCGACAGGTGGGCTCCCTCACCTCCACCCCTCTGACCCTTCACACTGATTGTGTCAGAGAGATAACTTCTTCCCTGTAGGCCCCCTCATTGTTTGAGATTAGGCCAGTGGTGTTAGGAAGTCAACCTCTCCCTGCATGTCACAAAAACAAAGGAGCTGGTTGTGGACAACAGGAGGAATGGAGGGAGGCTAACCCCTAATGATAGCAATGGATCTGTGGTTGAAAGGGTGAACAGCTTTAAGTTCCTGGCATAGATATCACCGAGGATCTCACGTGGTCTGTCTGTCACATGCTGTCTGTGTGGTGAAAAAGGCACAACTCTGCCTCTTTCATCGCAGACGGTTAAAGAAAGTTTGGTATGGGCCCCCAAATCTTAAGAACATTCTACAGGGACACAATTGAGAGCATCCTGACTGGCTGCATCACTGCCTGGTATGGGAACTGTACTTCCCTCGATCGCAGGACTCTGCAGAGAGTGGTGCGGCAGCCCAGCACATCTGTAGATGTGAACTTCCCACTATCCAGGACACTTACAGAGACGGGTTTTAAAAAAGGGCCCCCATGAAAGCAGAGATGAGGGCAGATAATAATTAATGGGAAGTTAGAGGACTGGGAAGCTTTTGAAAACCAATAGAAGGCAATAAATGGAGAAAAGACGCAATATGAAGTTATATAAAGATAAAAAATGAGGTGACAGTGGATATAGGAGAACTGGCGGATGTAGCAGGAATAAAGAGGGCCTTCTCCGGTTGGCAGCTGGTGACTGGTGGTGTTCCACAGGGCTTGGTATAGGGACCACTTCTTTTCATGTTTACGTGTGTCCCTGTAGAAAGTTCTTAGGATTTGATTTGATGACAGAATGGATGGCTTTGTGGCCAAGATTGCAAACTACATGAAGGTTGGTGGTAGGCAAGTACTGTTGAGAAAGTTGGGAATCTGCAGAAGAACTTAGATTAGGAGGATGGGCAATTAAGTGGCAGATGGGAAGTGTTCGATCATGCACTTTGGTAGAAGGAATAAAAGCAGAGAGTATTTTCTAAATGGGGGAAAATTCAAAAGCCAAAGGTATAAAGGTACTTGTGAGCTGTCGTGCAGGATTCCCTGAAGGTTGAGCAGGTGGTAAGGAAGACATGCAACGGTAGCATTCATTTCAAGAGGTCTAGAATATAAAAGCTGATGCTTTATAAAGGCACTGGTGAAGCCTGACTGGTCGGCAGTGGACAGTGGGATGGACACTGGAGGATGGAGTGGACAGTGGGATGGACACTGGAGGGTGGAGTGGACAGTGGGATGGACACGGGAGGGTGGAGTGGACAGTGGGATGGACACTGGAGGGTGGAGTGGACAGTGGGATGGACACGGGAGGGTGGACAGTGGGATGGACACTGGAGGGTGGAGTGGACAGTGGGATGGACACGGGAGGGTGGACAGTGGGATGGATACTGGAGGGTGGAGTGGACAGTGGGATGGACACTGGAGGATGGAGTGGACAGTGCACGTGCACAGAGGAGGGTCAGGGAAAGGAATCTTTAAGTTCAAAGTGAACTTATTATCGAAGTACATACCTGTCACCATGTACATTTTCTTGTGGGCATTCATAGTACAACAAAGGAACACAACAGAATCAATGAAAGAGCACGCCTGAGCGGACGGACAAACTACCAATGTGCAAAAGGCAGCAAAATGCACAGTAAATAATGCATCACTGGTGTCCTTGGAAGTGAGCTTATTGGTTGTGGGGTAATAACTGTTCCCAAACACGGTGGTGTGCACCCCGAGACTCCTGTACCTCCTTTGTAGGTATATTCTTATCTCAGGGTAGCATATGATGTCTTTAATGTGCTTTGAAAATAAATTCACTTCGAACGTAAAGGGACTGTCTTCCTTCCCTATCTACCTCGTTGTGTCCTTGCACCTTATGCCCGCACTGTCCTCTCTCCGTAACTCTTTCCCTCCCCCCCCCAACTTCTCATTCTGACTTCTGCCCTCCCCAGTGGTGAAGGGTCTCGTCCCAAAACATCGAACCTTTGTCCTTCACAATAGACAGGACCCAGGATCTCCCGGTTGCCACCCACTTCAACTCTGCCTCTCATTCCCATTCGGATATGTCCATACATGGCCTCCTCTACAGCCATGATGAGGCCAAACTCAGGTTGGAGGAACAACATCTCATCTACCGTCTGGGTAGCCTCCAGCCTGGTGGTACGAACATTGAATTCTCCAATTTCCGGTAATTCCCTCCCCCTATCCCAGGTCCCTCTCTGCCCCTCTCCCCTTTCAACTTTCTGCTCCTTTATCTCTACAGTTCTTTCATGCTTATCCCCTCCCTCTTTATCTTTCCTCTGATTGGTTTTCCACCTGGCGCCTCTAGGCCCTACCCCCTCCCCTATCTCTATTACTGGGCTTACCCCCCATTCCTGATGAAGGCTCTCGGCCCGAAACGTTGGCTACTCTTTTCTCACGGACGCTGCCTGACCTGCTGAGTTCTTCCAGCGTTGTGTACGTGTTCAGAGAACTCTGTCTATTATTCGGGAGAGTGGCTCGTTTCTGACACTGCCTGACCTGCTGAGTTCTTCCAGCGTTGTGTACGTGTTCTTTGACCCACAGCATCTGCAGTTGTTTTTTTCTGTGTTTTGAACCTTTGTTCATTTCCACAGATGCCGTCCTCCGGCATTTTATAAACACGGGAAAGTTTGCAGCTGTTGAAAGCCCAGAGTAACACGCTGGTCGGGCAGCATCTGTGCAATGGAATAAACATCGACGTTTCCCCTCTTCAGGACTGAGTAGGAAGGGGTGGGGTGGGGGGAGGCTCCAGTAAAGAAAGGTGGTGGGAAGGGAAGGTGAGTGGTAAAGGTCAAGGGCTGGAGACGAAGGAATCTTCTGGGAGATTAGAGTGGACCGTAGGAGAAAGGGAAGGAGGTGGGAACCGAGGGGGGAAGTGACAATCAGGCAGGTATGTTGCTCAAGATGTCCAGCATCGGCAGAAGTTTGTGTCACTACCTCAGTACAGTAAAGCAGCCGGCATTAGCAAAGGGCTCACCCACCATCCTTCCCTTGCCACCGTCCACTAGAAAGGGCTAATAGCAGGTAGACTAGGCTGAAGCACAGCTTGTACCCCGCTGTTAAACCATCATTGAGCGGCTCCCATCGGGTAGGGGAACTGGCCGGTCTCCCAACTTCGTGCACTGCGCTTATTCCGCGCTCTCTTGTTGTTTCAGCTTCTTCTGTCAATGAAATGGACAGTAGACAATGATAGACCAACTCCGATTCACCCATTCGGGCCTCCCCGCTCTCATTGGCTGCACAGAGCCGTGTCCGCCCGCTTCGTCAACGGTTCCCCATCGCTCCCATTGGTCAGACCAAGAAACCTGCGCTTTCATTGGTTCTACTACCATGTGCGCTGTCATTGGCTGAACAAAAACCTATCCCTTCCCACTGGCCAATAAAAATGGGGGAAGGAAGAACGGAGACTGCATTCTCATTGGTCTGATTGCAAGGGCTTGTGCGCTCTCATTGGCCGCACGAAGAACGCGCCTTCAGCTCGATAACGGAACGGCCGCGAAGACGCATCGGTCAATGAAACTTCCCATCTCACCCCTCCCTCCCAGACCAACACGGTTAAAAAAAACATTCTGATTGGCTCAGTTTTAACCATCAGCGACTCCTCATTGGTCGGATAATGACACATCCATTCCATTGGCTCGTCTTAATCTAGAGCGTGTGACCCCCGCCAACAACGAAGCGCGCTCTTTCATTGGTTCCTCAACCACGACGAGCACTCTCTTATTGGCTTGGCAATAATACGTCATTGCCCTCGTCCGGCTGAGCGACAATGAGCGCGCGCGGCTCTGCCGTACTGGGTTCCCATTGGCCGGTGGAGTTGGCGGGAAGACTCCGGTGGTCGCCGCCGTTGTTGCCCCCTCCCCTCCCCCCTCCCCTCGGGCCCAGCGGGACCCGACCGGCGCCCCACCTGAATGCCAGAGAAATCCTGAAATGCTTTTTCTTCGCGACACCCCACTAAAACAGAGATGTACCCCAAAGAGCGAACGAGTCCGCTCCCGGCTCTCCTTCACGGGGTTGTCTGCTCCGCCTGATCCATGACCGCTCACTCCCCTTCATGCCCTGACAAATCCAGAAGGTGTCGACCTCTGCCTGAAGTATACAGTACTCAGTGACTTGGCCCTTATACAGCTTTCTCTGGTAATGAATTGCACAGATCCACCAACCTCTGGTTATAGAAATCACTCCGCCTCTCGGTTCTAAAAGGATGTCCCCATATTCTGAGACTGTGCCCTCTGGTCCTAGACTCGAACATATAGGAAACATCCTCTCCACATCCAGTCTATCGAGGCCTTGTAACATTTGTTAGGTTTCAACGAGGTCTCCTCTTTAAAGAGACTGTCTCTACCCCCTTAGAGGATCATCTCTCCTCTGCCCCCTCAAAGGGACTATCCCTACCCCCATACAGGACCATCTCTCCTCTGCCCCCTCAAAGGGACTATCTCGACCCCCATACAGGACCATCTCTCCTCTGCCCCCTCAAAGGGACTATCCCTACCCCTTAGAGGATCATCTCTCCTCTGCCCCCTCAAAGGTACTATCCCTACCCCCACACAGGACCATCTCTCCTCTGCCCCCTCAAATGGACTATCTCTACCCCTTAGAGGACCATCTCCCCTCTGTCCCCTCAAAGGGACTATCTCTACCCCCATACAGGACCATCTCTCCTCTGCCCCCTCAAAGAGACTGCCTGCCCCTTTAAAGGGGATGTCTCCCCTCTGTGCCCTAAAAGGGATCACCTCCTGTCAGTGCACTCAGCGGGCCCACCACAGCTCTGTGTGTCAGGGGAATTGTTGGGGCAATGGGGCCCCTGTATTATAGAAGTTAATGGGATGGTGTATTAACCCCGCCTGCTACTGTTTCGGAGGTGAGGGATGGGAATGTTGACTGGGATGCTCACTAGGGCTGGCCAGAGCTCCTGGGAACGGAGAGGTTTTGCTGGCCTGATTCCCTGTTTCTGATCGTACAGGCTACCCGCTGCAAAGGGTGATCCCACTGTTCCCGGAATGGGCTGATTTTGTCCCAGCCGGGGGGGAGGAACAGGGATCGACGTTCCTCCTGGGGTTCGGATTCTACCACTCACCCTCACCGGGAGAGGATTGGGCTCTGTGGACAGTTAGTAGATCCTGCAGACTCTGCGGATGTGAGCTCCCCTCACACTGGGTGACTGGGGTTTAATTGCCCCTGAGGGCGAGGCACTGTTACCCACTGGTGAAGGGGCTCCCCAAGTGCTGGGGAAAAGGCAGCGAGAGTTTGGTGCGCAGGACTCCCACCGAGAGTCATCTCTTTGCGCAGCTACACACTGCCCGTTCGTCCCAGCACCAACCCCTCCGCGTTCTCTCCACAGAGGCCAAGGAATACTCCGATCGGGACTGCGCAGCCCAGCCACCCTTCTGTTGCTGCCTCAATCCCGGAGCGCCATCCGAGAGTGGATCCCACCTGTCGCCAGAGGTAGGTACCGGTGCAATCCTCGAGGACCCGTGGCACTGTAGCGTAGCGGTTAGCATGTTGCTTTATAGTGCCAACAACCTTACCGATCGGAAGTAGTTACCTTCTCCCCGTTTCCTCTGGGTGCTCTTGTTAGTGAGTTGCGGGCATGCTGTGTTGGTGCTGGAAGCGTGGTGACACTCGCGGGCCGCTCCCAGCACCTCCTCGGCCATTGACGCAACCGACACATTTCACTGTCTGGATGCACGTGTTTAGGAGCTGTGCGACTGGTCTCTGCATTGTGTTGTGTTGCGCGGTTATGGTTACTAGTCACATGAGTGGAGGGCGTAGTAAAAACGAAGGAAGTAAGTTATGTATTCTTGTTTTGTTCTTGGCTGTTTGTAGGTACAGATGTCATATCTTTTGTTGACCGCTCAATCACCCTTAACTTAAGTTTCATTACTTCAAGATTGTATATTTGCTCATTGCTAATGAAAGAAAGAATACATATTTTCTGCTCTTGGAACAAGCTGAAAGTGTGTCGTACAAGGAAGTACTGTATAACAGATATGTGGCAGCCACCAGCAGTGGTAATTTGGTTTGGTTAGAATCGGCCACTACACATGATAAAATAAGATAATCTCTCTTTAATCATCAGTTCACACTTGTTTGTATCCTGCACTCACTGGCATCCTTTATATTTCTCACACGTTGCTGTGAACTCTTTGATTATCTCTGCCTGCGATGCAGCTGGAGGCAAGTTTTTCATTACACCTGTGCATGACAATAAACTCCACTTTGACTCCTGCTGGATTTGAATCCTCACCCTCACACTGGGGTACAGTTTATCCAGTGGCCAGTTAGCCCACCAACCCTGCAGGTGTGTAGATAGGGTGAATGCATTCCGTTTATCCAGGGAAGGGGAGCTAATAACTAAAGAGCATATGTGTAAGAGGGGAGGGGAAAGATTTAAAATGGACCTTGAGGGGCAATATCTTCACTCATGGGGGAGGGGGTTGTAAATGGAATGAGGAACTAAAGGAGGTGATCTCACTGGAAGTTATTAAATATCGAAAGGCCTCGATAGAGTGGATGTGGAGAGGATGTTTTCTATAGTGGGGGAAAGATTCAAGATGGACCTTGAGGGGCAATATCTTCATTTAGTGGGTAAATGGAATGAAGAGGAGGTTTATGGGGGGGGGGGAAGGATCTCAATGAAACATTAAATATTGAAAGGCCTCGATAGAGTGGATGTGGAGAGGATGTTTTCTCTAGTGGGGGATTCCAGGACCAGAGGGCACAGCCTCGGAATAGAGGGACATTCATTTAGAATGGAGATGAGGAGGAATTTCTTTAGCCAGTGGGTCATTGTCACAGACGGCTGTGGAGGCCCTGTCATTTAAAGGGGAAGTTGATTGGTTCTTGATTAGTCAGGGCATGAAATATTATGGGGAAAAGGTAGGAGAAGGCTAAAGAATGGCTGCGCTGAGTTGTTTAATTACGCTGCGCTACCCAGCAAACCTGACGTGACCTGAGTCTAATCATGGAACAATTTACAATGACAAACTAACCTACAAACCCTATGTCTTTGGACATAATTGCAGAGCAGACTCGATGGGCTGAGTGGCCTAATTCTGCTCCTATGTCTTGTGGGCCAATCCAGTCAAGATGGTGCCCAGCTGCATCCATTCTCCACTGAAACCTGGTTCCATTTTAGGCTTGTAGAGCTGGTTTTGGAGACAGGTCAGTTCATGGTTTAGTGACAGGGATATGTGGGAGTTAAAGTTCAGGGTGAAGACTGGTCCAGTCCACGCTCGACGGCAAGCACAGTGCATGCAGCAAATTCAATCCAGATGGCGATGAGCTGTGTCTGTTCCCTGTCAGGATCGTGGCTTTCAGGCTTGGTTATCTTGTTTAGCCCGTAAGGATGGTCTTGGACACCATGCTAGGGGTTAGGGGTCAGGTCAGGGTTTATGGACAGGGATGTGCTGGAGTTAAAGGTCAGCCTGGAGTCCAGGAAGTGAAGGCAAGAACTGTAAATGCCAGATGTCAGGCTGACAAACCAGTGAGGATGAGTGTTCTGACCAAACCCCACCCCCCCCCCCATGGTCGTCGGGAGCCGGTGCCCCCCACCCCCATGGTCGTCGGGAGCCGGTGCCCCCCACCCCCATGGTCGTCGGGAGCAGGTGGCCCCCACCCCCATGGTCATTGGGAGCCGGTGGGCCCCACCCCCCCCATGGTTATCGGAAATTGTCCCCACCCCCATGGTCATTGGGAGCAGGTGGGCCCCACCCCCATGGGGGGGGGGGGTGGAGACCTTT
This sequence comes from Hemitrygon akajei, assembly GCF_048418815.1. Lineage (NCBI taxonomy): Eukaryota > Metazoa > Chordata > Chondrichthyes > Myliobatiformes > Dasyatidae > Hemitrygon > Hemitrygon akajei. The sequence continues at coordinate 42,474,374 of NC_133147.1, read as the reverse complement.
ACATCACCACAGGTTGAAATGCCAAGTCCCGTTGGAAACTTCAGGGCACCCGGCTCCAGCTGGGATGTTCTGAACCATTTCCACTTCCCTGGCCACTGCCTGGAGTATTTGAAAATCTCCTGGATGAGGGATGATCCAAACCAGATTGAATTATGTTGAGTGGGGGGGGGGGGGGTAAGGGGCTGAAAGGCCCCCTCCTTTTCCTAATGTCAGACACTTGAGGGACTGAATGAGTCTCCTGTCCCTAATTCAAACTTTGAAGGCAGAGTACAGAGAACGCACAAAATGCTCAGCAGCATCCATGGAAATGAACAAACAGTTGACATTTCAGGCTGAGACCCTTCCTCAGGACTGAGAAGGAAGGGGGTAGGCTGTAGAATAAAATGGGGGGAGGGGAAGGAGGACAGCTGGAAGGTGATAGGTGAAGCCGGGTGGGTGGAAAGGCAAAGGGCTGGAGAGGAATGAATCAAATAGGAGAGGAGAGTGGACCACAGGAGAAAGGGAAGGAGGAGGAGCACCGGGGGAAAGTGATAGACAATTGAGGAAAGGTAAGAGACTGGAGTGGGGATTAGAAGAAGAGGGAAGGGGGAGAGAAAAGTTTATACTGAAAGGAGAAATTGATCTTCGTGCTCTCAGGTTGGAGGCTGCCCAGACGGAACTCAAGTTGTTGCTGCTCCACCCTGAGGATGACCTCATCATGGCAGATGGAGAGGAGGCCACGGACCGACATGTTGGAATGGGAATGTTGGGCCCCAGGGAAGTTCTGCTTTTGGCAGATGGAGGGGAGGCCACGGACCGACATGTTGGAATGGGAATGTTGGGCCCCAGGGAAGTTCTGCTTTTGGCAGATGGAGAGGAGGCCACGGACCGACATGTTGGAATGGGAATGTTGGGCCCCAGGGAAGTTCTGCTTTTGGCAGATGGAGGGGAGGCCACGGACTGACATGTTGGAATGGGAATGTTGGGCCCCAGGGAAGTTCTGCTTTTGGCAGATGGAGAGGAGGTGCGTGATGAGGTGGTCCCCCAGTTTACAACAGGCCTCACCGATCTAAAGGAGCACTGGCCACAATGGACAAACCCAGCAGATACATAAGTGAATACAGAGTTCATAGCAGCATCCTTAGCAGAGCATAGGAACAGAGGGATCTTGGGGTCTGTATCCATAGATACCTCTAAGTTGTTGCGCAAGTTGATAGGGTGGTTTAGAAGGCATATTGGCCTTCATTACTGGGAGATTTATTTCCAGGGCCATGAGATAATTGTTGCAGCTCTATAAAGCCCTGGTTGGAATACTGAGTTCATTTCTGGCCACCTCATTATAAGAAAGATGTGGAAGCTTTAGAGAGGGTGTTGAGGAGAATTACAGGATGCTGCCTGGATTAGAGAACATGTCTAATGAGGATAGGTTGGACGAGCAAAGGCATGTCTCTTTGGAGTGAAGGAGGATGAGTGGTGACTTGATAGTGGTGTATAAGATGATAAGAGGCAGAGTTTTGAGTGGATAGCCTTTTATTCCCAGGCGGAAATGGTTGTGGCGACCCACTTCTGTGCAGGTGAACCGGCTCACAAACAGCCAGCGCGCAGGGAGAGACTTTGGTAATGCACCTCTAATGTCATTTCCGCCCGGAGAGGGCGGGCGCTAGGGATTAAATGCCAGCGCCGCGAAGTTTGAATAAACTAGTCTCGAAACGACTTACTGACTGCGTGTTGTTATTTCAGCGCTGTGTGTAGCACATTGCTAAATTGGTGACCCCGACGGTCCAAACAGGATTTGGACCAAAGATGACCAACTCTTCATCTGTTCACGCAGTTTCACTAAAACTGCCGACTTTCTGGACGCTGCGACCACGCGTGTGGTTTAGCCAAGCAGAAGCCCAGTTCCAGATTCGGCAGATATCCTCTGATTCCACGCGTTACTACCACATGGTGAGCACCCTTGACCAGGAGACGGCCGCCCAGGATGCGGATTTCATACAGTCACCCCCGGAAGAAGGCAAATATGAAGCATTCAAAGCGCTGCTCATTGGGACCTTTGGCCTCTCACGGCGTGATCGAGGTGCCCGCCTGCTTCACCTGGACGGTTTGGGAGACAGGCTGCCGTCAGCATTGATGAACAAGATGCTGGCCCTGGCTGACGGACACAAGCCCTGCCTCATGTTCGAGCAAGCGGTCCTAGAGCAACTGCCCGAGGACATACATCTGCTGCTGGCCGATGCAGATTTCAGCGACCCCTGGAAGGTGGCGGCCCGGGCAGATCTGCTGTGGAAAGCCAAGAGGGAGAGCATGGCGTCCATCGGTCAGATTACCAGGCCACGCACCCAACAGCAGACCAGACCAGGCCCAGCAGGGGGGCACACACAACACAGAGGCAGGAGTGAGGAGGACAGTGAACAGTGGTGGTTCTACCACCAGCGGTGGGACACAAAAGCCCGCTGTTGTCGCCCACCCTGCAAGGGCCAGGGCCAGCTGCTGCTAATGACTATGGCGGCTGGCCACCAGGACAGCCTCTTGTACGTCTGGGACAAACAGTCGGGACGCTGCTTCTTGGTCGACACCGGAGCGGAAATCAGCGTCTTGCCCCCGACGGGGTACGATACCTGCAACAGGAAGCCAGGCCCCTCCCTGAGGGCCGCAAACGGCAGCACGATACGGACCTACGGCACCCGCACAGTGCAGCTGCAGTTCAGCGCCAGCTGGTTCACGTGGGACTTCACACTGGCCGCGGTGGCCCAACCACTCCTGGGGGCGGACTTCTTGCGAGCTCACAGTCTGCTGGTCGACTTGCAAGGGAAAAGACTGGTACATGCCGAGACTTTCCAGACGTTCTCCCTGGGTGAAGCCAAGTTGCCGGCCCCACACCTGAACTCCATCATGCTGTCGGACAACGAATTCACCAGAATCCTGGCGGACTTTCCATCGATTCTGGCACCGCAGTTCACGGCAGCCATGCCCAGACACGGGATACAACACCACATCCCGACCCAGGGACCACCCCTCCACGCCCGCGCACGAAGGCTCCCCCCGGAAAAGCTCCGCCTGGCGAAGGAGGCGTTCAAGAGGATGGAGGAATTGGGGATCGTACGGAGGTCTGACAGCCCATGGGCCTCCCCCCTGCACATGGTGCCCAAAGCAGCCGGGGGTTGGAGTCCATGCAGCGACTACTGCAGACTGAACAAGGCTACCATTCCAGACCGCTACCCCGTGCTGCACATACAGGACTTTGCAACAAACCTGCACGGGGCAAGAATCTTTTCCAAAGTAGACCTCGTCCGGGGATACCATCAAATCCCGGTGCACCCTGAAGACATCTCCAAAACAGCACTTATCACCCCGTTCGGCCTGTTCGAGTTCCTCTGAATGCTGTTTGGCCTGAAGAATGCTGCACAGATGTTCCAGCGGCTAATGGATGCGGTGGGACGTGACCTGGACTTTGCGTTCATCTATTTGGATGACATCCTCATAGCCAGCAGTAGTCGCCAGGAGCATCTGTCCCACCTCCGCCAGCTCTACTCCCGCCTGAGTGATTTCGGCCTCACGATCAACCCGGCCAAATGCCAGTTCGGTCTCGTTACCATCGACTTCCTGGGCCACAGGATTACCAAAAACGGGGCAACACCTCTGCCCGCCAAAGTAGACGCGATTCGCCACTTTGCCTGGCCCAACACAGTCAAAGGCCTGCAGGAGTTCGTTGGTATGGTGAACTTCTACCACCGTTTCCTCCCCTCAGCAGCCCGTATCATGCGCCCTTTGTACACCCTGATGTCGGGTAAAGGCAAGGACATTACTTGGGACGAGGAGGCCGTGGCCGCTTTCGTTAAAGCCAAGGAAGCCTAGGCAGATGCTGGTGCACCCCAGAATGGACGTTCCGGCATCACTCACAGTGGACGCATCCGACACAGCAGTAGGTGGGGTGCTGGAGCAGCTCATTGAGGGGCGCTGGCAACCCCTGGCGTTCTTCAGCAAGCACCTACGACCACCCGAACTCAAGTACAGTGCTTTCGACCGGGAGCTGTTGGCACCGTATCTGGCAATCCGGCATTTCAGGTACTTCTTGGAAGGCAGGCCGTTCACCGTGTTCATGGACCACAAACCGTTGACCTTCATGTTCACGAAGGTGTCCGATCCCTGGTCGGCTCGCCAGCAGCGACATATGTCCTACATCTCCGAGTACACGACGGACATCCTGCATGGCTCGGGAAAGGACAACGTCGTGGTGGACGCACTCTCCAGACCAGTTGTCCAGGCCCTGTCCCTGGGGGTGGACTATGCAGCACTGGCGGAGACGCAGCAGGCAGACGACGAGATGCCCAGCTACAGGACCGCAGTCTCGGGTTTGCAGCTGCAAGAGTTTCTCGTAGGCCCAGGTGATAGGACCCACCTGTGCGACGTGGCTACCGGCCAACCTTGCCCCATCGTCCCGGCAGCCTGGAGGCGGCGAGTTTTTGACTCCATACACGGTTTGGCGCACCCATCTATCAGGACAACTGTCCGGCTGGTCTCCAGCAAGTTCGCATGGCACGGACTTCGCAAGCAGGTCAGTGAATGGGCCAGAACGTGTGCGCAGTGCCAAACAGCCAAGGTGCAGCGGCACACTAAAGCCCCGCCGCAGCAGTTCGAACCCACCCGCTGGAGGTTTAACCACATTCATGTGGATATCGTGGGCCCCCTACCAGTGTCCCGAGGAGTGCGGTACCTCCTAACTATGGTAGACCGGTTCACGAGGTGGCCAGAGGCGGTCCCGCTCACCGACACATCTGCTGATTCCTGCACCCGAGCACTGATTGCAACCTGGGTAGCACGTTTCGGGGTACCGGCCTACATTACCTCCAACAGAGGTGCCCAGTTCACCTCCAGCCTGTGGTTGGCTGTGGCCAGCCTGTTGGGAACACAGCTACACCACACTACTGCCTACCACCCACAGTTGAACGGACTAGTGGAACGCTTCCACTGTCACTTGAAGTCGGCTCTCATGGCCCGCCTGGCCTGCTTGGAATTCGCACAGCGCCCAAAGAGGATCTGCACGTCTCGTCGGCCGAGTTGGTGCACGGCGCACCCCTGGCCGTCCCAGGAGAGTTCATACCAGCCCCAAGGGGGCAAGAGGAAGAACCCGCAGCTGTCCTGGACAGGCTACGCGAAAGGCTCGGCAACCTGGCCCCCGTACCGACTTCAGAGCACGGACGGACCCCGACCCATGTACCCAAAGACCTGCAGAATTGTAAGTTTGTGTTTGTATGAAGGGGCGGACACCGGGCACTGCTACAGTGGCCGTATGAGGGGCCATTCAAGGTGATCAGCAACAACGGGTCCACGTACATTCTGGACATTGGGGGGAAAGAGGAGGTTTTCACAGTGGACCGACTCAAACCAGCCCATGTGGACTTGGCGCAGCCGGTCGAGGTTCAGGCACCACGGTGCAGAGGCAGACCTCCCAAATAGGGGCTGATCCACACTGTGGACATTGGGGGGTATATCGCCGGTTTTGGGGGGGGGGGTTATGTGGTGACCCACTTTCTGCGCAGGTGAACTGGCTCACAAACAGCTAGCGCGCGGGGAGAGACTTTGGTAATGTACCTCTGACGTCATTTCCGCCTGGAGAGGGCGGGTGCTAGGGATTTAAATGCCAGCACCGTGAAGTTTGAATAAGCTAGTCTCGAAACGACTTACCGACTGTGTGTCGTTATTTCAGCGCTGTGTGTAGCACATCGCTACAGGGTCATAATTTGAAGGTGGGAGGAAAGTTTAGGAGGGATGTCAGAGGTAGGTTTTATACACAGGGAATGGTGAGTGCATGGTAGATACAGATACATTAGGGACATTTAAGAGAGTTAGACACATGGATGATAGAAAAATTTGAGAGTTATGTGCAAGGGGAGGGTTAGATTGATCTCAGAGTAGGTTAAAGGATCGACACAACGTGGTGGGCCAAAAGAGCCTGTATTGTGCTGCACTGTTCTCTGAGACAGAAACTTGACATTACTGAACGCCCTCCCCCACCTGTTCCTGGGTAAGGGTAAAACCACTGAGTGGGGCTTCGCTGAGAATACCACCCAGAAGAGTGGCAGGAGGAGGGTGTGGGTGATGCCAACATGTTTGTGGTCGGGATTTGGTGTGCCCAGACAAATACGCAGTAGAATGCTCCCAGGTGTCGGTTTATTTATTGCAAAGGTAGTATCTGGCCCGGCGCTGAACAGGGTGCACAGTTCGGGAGGAGGGGGTTGGGGCAGCGAGCTCAGTCGGGGCTGTGGCAAGAAGGCAGGCAGTCGGTCTCCTCTCACTCGCTGGAGCAACTTGAAGCCTCGCTCTCCAGCGACGTTCACCTCTGGTCTGCCTGTGGGCTCCATCGTGTCTCCTGCCCCCTGAAAGAAACCAGCAGCAGTGAGTGTGCCCCTGGACACGAGAGATTGCTGCTTCCCACAAAACTCACTCCCACTGTCCAAAGCAGATGTCATGGGTGTTGTGGAACAGCCTTCGTTTGTCACTGAAGGTCAATGCCACCCAGGATAGAGCAGCCTGTGCACATAGCAACCCATTCAATGACCCCTCTCCCCACAATAAATAGTCCCTCCCTCTGAACCACCCACATTCATGCTTTGTGTTCCTTGGTTTCAGGAATTGAAAGTTTGAGGTCTTATTGGTCTTTGGTCAGATCACAGTTGGAGTACTGTGAGCAGTTTTGAGGTTCTTATCGAAGAAAAGCATAGGAGAGGGTCCGGAGAAGGTTCGTGACAATGATAGGGTCAGTGTGTGAGGAGCCTTTGGTGGCTCTTGGCCTGTACTCATTGAGTTTAGAAGAATGATGGGGATCTCATTGAAACCTACCAATTATTGAAAGGTCTAGATAGAGTATTTGGGGAATTCTGGCACCAGAGAGCAAGGCCTCAGAATAGAAAGATTCTCTTTAGAACAGAGGTGAGGAGAAATTTCTTAGCCGAGGGTGGTGATCCCTTCTCCCTCCTCGCTCTCCGCTCTGGCTGTCTGCTTGACCTATGCTTCTTGTCATCCTGTGCATCTCTATCAAGTCATCTCTCATTCTCCTTTGGTCCAAAGAGAAAGGCCCTTGTTCGCTCAACCAATTGTCGTCCAGGCAGCATCCAGGTAAATCTCCTATGTACCCTCTCTAAAGCTTCCACATCTTTCCGATGAAACTGAACTGAATCCTGGGGGAGTTTCTGGGGGTGTGGGAGAATCGGTGATAAGGTTGAGGATAGGGGCTTGATGGTTGGCATAAACTCAATGAACTTGTTTGTTTAGGGTGCTGAGATTTGAAAGTATATTGTTGCTGGGTCTAAACTCTCTCTCTTAACAGCAGTGTGAGAGTGCCTTTACCACAAGGCCAATCAAACCCCTCCCACTGAAGGGCATTTAGGGGTGGGCAGCAGTGCCCGGAATTTGCAGCTCATTCAGTAAACAATCCCATGCTCCCCTAAATTCTGAACCCACAGTCATGAAGGAATCTCTTCCCTCTGGCATGAAATGCCCTTGCTCACAAGCATTTATGAGTAGAGAAGGTAAAGAGGATGAGAGGACAAGTTCAAAGACGTGTGGGGAAGTTTTTTTTTAACAGAAGCATTAGCTTTATTTGTCACATGCATGTTGAAACAGTGAAATGTGTTGTTTGTTTCAATGACCAGCACAACCGAGGCTGCCCGCAGGTGTCGCCATGTCAACATAGAATGCCCACAACTGACTAACCAACCGTTCTTTGGAACGTGTGAGAAAACTGCAGCACCCAGAGGGAACGTATAAAACCCCTCCAGACAGCTGGCAATAGAAAGTGTTGTGCTTACTTCCCCCGGTACCCTCTCTCATCTTAGTGAGAATATTCTCACTTTAAATACCCTCTCTCACCTCAACTACGTATTAGACCATAAGACATAGAGGAGCAGAATTAGGCCATTTGGTCCATTGAATCTGCTCCACCATTTCATCATGGCTGATCCATTTTTCCTCTCAGCCCCAATCTCCTGCCTATATCCCTTCATACCCTGACCAAATAAGGATCTACCAACCTCTGCTTTAAATATACATATAGATGTGCTCTCCACAGATGCCTGTGGCAACAAATTCCCCAGATTCATGACTCTGGCTAAAGAAATTCCTCCTCATCTCTGTTCTAAAAGGATGCCCTCTATTCTGAGGCTGGGTCCTCTGGTCTCTCACCATAGGAAACATTTTCTCCACATCCACTCTAACAAGGTCTCTTACTATTCGATAGATTTCAGAGGTCACCCCTCATTCTTCTGAATTCCATTGAACACAGGTCCAGAGCCGACATTCTTCATATGACAAGCATTTCAAACCTGGAATCATTTTCTTGAGCATCCTTTGAACCTTCTCTAGTTTCAGCACCTCATTTCTAAAATAAGGGGCCCAAAACTGCTCATAATACTTCAAGTGAGGCCTCAGCAGTGCTCTCTAAAGTCTCAACATTACATCCTTGCTTTTATATTTAAGTCATTATTCCATCTGCTACTTCTTTGCTCAATCTCCTAAACTAAGTCCCTCTCTAGCCCCACTAGTTCCTGAAAACTACCTGACACTTCACCTATCTTCGTATTGTCCACAAAGTCATCAATTCTGTCATCCAAATCATTAACATACACCCTAAAAAGAATCGGTCCCAAAACAGACCCCTGGCAAACCACTAGTCACTAGCAGCCAACCAGAAAAGTCCCCCTTTATTCCTACTCCTGCCAGTGCTCTATCCGTGCTAGGATCTTCCCTGTAATACCATGGATTTGTAGCTTCTTAAGCAGCTTCATGTGTGCGTGCTTTGTCAAAAGCTTTCTGAAAATCCAAATACACAATATTAACCAATTCTTCTTTGTCTATCCTGCCTGTTATTTCTTCAAAGAATTCCAACAGATTTGTCAGAAAGGATTTTCCCTTAAGGATCCCATGCTGACTACTGCCTGTTTTATCATGTGCCTCCCCAAGTACCCGAAAACCACATTCTTAACAATTGACTCCAACGTCTTGCCAACCACTCAGGTTAGACTATCTAACCTATAATTTCTTTTCTTCTCCCTCTCTCCCTTCTTGAAGAGTAGAGTGACAACTACAATATTCCAGTCTTCCAGAATCTGGTGTTTCTTGAAAGATTATTACTAATGCCTCTAGAATCTCTTCAGCCACCTCTTTCCGAACCCTGGGGTGTACACCATCTGGTCCAGGTGACTTACCTACCTTCAGACCTTTCAGTTTCCCAAGAACCTTCTCCCTATTCATGGTAACTTCACACACAATTCATGCCCCTTGACACTTGGAGCTACCACCATACTGCCAGTGTCTTCCACAATGAAGACTTGCAAAATACTTATTCAGTTCATCTGCCATTACTACCTCTCCAGCTTCATTTTCCAGCAGTCTGATATCCAATCTCGACTTTCTTTTTCACTTTACGTATCTGAGGAAACTTTTGGTATGCTCTTTAATATTATTGGCTAGCTTACTTCGGTATACCATCTTTACCTTTTCAATGACTTTTTTTTTAGTTATCTTCTGTTGGTATTTGAAAGCTTCCCAATCCTCTAACTTCCCTTTAATTTTTGCTCCATTATATGTCCTTTCTTTGGTTGTTATGTTGGCTTTGACTTCTTGTTAGATAGCTTCCAGGTTGTCATCTTGCCTTTAGAATACTTCCTCCTCTTTGGGATGTATATACCCTGTGCCTTCTGAATTGCTTCCAGAAGTTCCAGCCATTGCTGCTCTGCTGTCATCCCTGCCAGTGTTCTTTTCCAATCAATTCTGACCAACTCCTCTCTCTTGCCTCTGTAGTTCCCTTTACTCCACTGTAATACCGATACTTTAGCTTCTCTTCAAAGTTTAGGGTGAATTTGATTGTATTATGATCACTTCCCCCTAAGAATTATTTTACCTGAAGCTCTCTAATCAATCCTGGTTCATTGCACAACATCCCATCCAGAATTGCTGATTCTCCAGTGGGCTCAACCTTGGGCTGCTCTAAAAAGCATTCACGTAGGCATTCTAGCAAATTCCCCCTCTTGAAATCCAGCACCAACATGATTTTTGTAATCTACCAGCACATATTCTCACTTTTAATACCCTTGTTCACCTTAAATACATATTAGTAGGGTCAATTCTCACCTTAAATATCCTCTCTCTCCTTAAATATGGGGTTATTTAGAACATAGAAAGGTACAGTAAAGACCCTTTGGCCCACAATGTTGTGCTGACCTTTTAACCTATTCTAAGCTCAATCGAACCCTTCCCTCCTGCATAGCCTTCCAGATTTCTACCATCCCATCTCTAAGAATCTTCTTCAATAATTTGTCCCCCACTGAAGTAAGATTCATTGGTCTATTCCATCATCATTATGTGTTGTGACACGTGACGTGGCTGATGATGGTCTTCCATCTGTCTCTAATCTGACAAGTTCTAATAAGCTATTCAAAACATTTGCCTGTCCATCCTTTGATGTAAGTGATGAATGTCATGCGCTGTTGACCGCATTTGGCACAACACAAGTGCCTGTTCCTGTGCTGTGTTGCTCTGGGGAGGAAGGATTGCCCTCGCCTGTTCAGGGGTGGATTTAGTGCAGGAGTAATCAGCCTAGTTGGGATGGTGCAGAGTCCCTCTGAGCTCTGCATGCACTACTGGTTTCTGTATCCACAGCTTTGAGTTGGTGAGCTGCAGACTCACGGGAGACGAGGGTGTCCAATGAGGAAAGAGGATCTTTCTTGCTGGGTAAGATGGGACACCAGATTGGGAAAGGGAAAGAGTCCGTGAGACCATTTCCCCAGAACAGAGAATTCTGGTCCAGGCTGGGGGAGGAATGTCTTCATTGGGAATCTTTGCAATTTTCCTTTCACTCCCTGAGGCTGGCTGGGTCGTGAAGAGTCTCTGCAGATGCTGGAAATCCTGAGCATTGCACATACAAAATGGTGGAGTGACACAGCACTTCAGGTAACATCTGTGAAGGGCAATATAATGTTTTGGCTGAAATATTTCATCAGGACTGGAAAGGAAGGGGACATAGAGGAGGCGAGAGGTGGTGCTCCCCACTCAGCTAGCCCCCATTGTCTTAACCCCCACACATGGAGCTGAGGAACAGGGAGGGGTCTGGACTCTGCGAGGCAGTGTACTCCCCAGGGCCTACCTGCTCGCCCTGCGTCCCTGCCGTCTCTGGTACTCCAGCTCGTCCACGGTCCAAACGGCCCCCTTCACGTCCTCCAGCCGCACGAAGCACTTGTGCAGACTCAGGTTGTGGCGTACGGCATTCTGTGGGGATAGGGAGAGGGTGAGGATAGGGCCAGGAGACCCTACTGCATTGGCACTGACCTCCCAGTCTGCCCCCATCTCACCCTACCAATCTGAAACTCATCACTCACTCTGTCATCAAACCCATCCATCACCACCTGAGATTTTCAAACGCAACCACCCACACATTGCTCCCTCCATCATCAAACCACCCGTCACCCCTTCCGTCATCAAACTATCTGTCACCCTGTCCATCCTCAAACCCACCCACCACCCCCTCCCTGGTCACACCACCCGTCACCACCTCCGTCGTCAAGCTACCTATCACCCTACCCCCTCTGTCGTCAAACCACCCGTCACCCCCTCTGTCGTCAGACCCGCCCGTCACCCCTCCAGGTCGCAAACGTGCCTGGCATCCCTCCATCAAAACCATCGTCACCCCCCTTAACCAACCCACCTGCCCCACCCATCACACCCTCTCTTAACCAAATCTTCCCACCCCATCCATCACTAACTGCCTTAACCAACTTGAGCCACCCCACCCATCCCCTGTGCATCGGGAGCTCTGAGTAAGGCTGCTCCTCATTCTGAACTCCAAGGAACAGCTACCTGTCCAGTCTATCCCAGGAGTTACCCCGATGTATTTCCTTCAGTCTCCTTGCACTTTTACTGTGTCCTGCTTTCGATACGGGGACCAGAACTGTGTGTGGTTCTCCACGGGTGGTCTTAACAACACCCTGTCCAACTGAAACAAGACTGCACAAATCTTAATCTCCAAAGCCTGGTCAATAACGGCCAACATGTTGCTTGTTTTCTTCCCAACCTGTTGGACTTGCCAGCTAACTCTGTGCATGATCTCTACACAATCCCCCTGAACTTCACTCACTCTCACTCTGTCCAGTTAGACAATCCATAACCCTGTGAGAGATCCCTACACAAAACACACCTCTAATCCTTCCCTCTATGTACCCCAGGTTGGGAACCCCTGCCTTAAACATTTCAACTCTCACCCTAAATCCATGGCCTCTAGTTCTAATCTCACCCAACCACAGTGGAAAAAGCCTCTTGGGGTGTAACACCTCACACTTGTCTGTATTAAATTCATCTGCCATTTTTTTCCAGCCCTTATCACAATACCGGGTGCTGGGGTGGAGGTAGGTCTTCACCAAAGGGAGTGTAAGGTGCTCCTTCCCTCCACTAGCCTGCAAGGTGCAGCACCTGTTTAGCTTCCCCACCCACGAAAAGGGTCGGTAGGCATGGGAGCAGGTGGATGGTCGTATGAGCAGCTGGTACATATCAAAAGTCCTGGTTACGTGACCACTAACGGCAGGCAGACAGTCTCTGAAGAGTATTGATAATGACTGGGCTCACCTGTCTTGTAAAGACACCGCCCAGAGGAAGGCAATAGCAAACCACTTCTGTAGAAAAATTTGCCAAGAACTATCATGGTCACGGATAGACTATGATCGTCCACATCATATGACACAGCACGTAATGATCTCAACCCACACTTTCACCTCTTTTGATATCATCAGCAAACTCTGAATCCCTCACTCTTGTTTCCTGAACCAGGGTGAAAAAGTAATCCCTGGGGTTGTCCTCCCCCAGTTATTCTTCCAACCTGAAGAACCCGTTTATTCCAACTCTCTGACATCTGTGTGAGTGCCAGGTTTCAGTCCCTGCTGACGCAGCTTCTCCTGTACCTGGGGCTCTTCATCTATCCACCAGCCTCCTTCTACCTTGCCAACCCGATCCCACCCAGCTCCTCACCTCCTGTCCCAGTCCCAGCCCACCCCACCACAACACTCCACCCAACCCTCATCATTTAAAACCTGCACCAACACCCCCCCCATTCTGACTGTTCAACCAATGCTCACCCCTCACCCACAAACCTTACAATTCTCTCCCCACCCCTGTCAACCCTCCCAATTGATCCTTACACCCCAATTCCACCCCTTACACTACGGAGAACCTGTTCCCTCCCACACCCTGGTCTGGGAGCCATATGCCATCAGCAGGTTCCCTCACCTTCCAGGTGGCAGTGTTGTAGCGGAAATAGGCAAAGCGGCGGGTGAACCAGCGGTAGATATCGTTGAGAGCAAGCTGCCGATTTGGTGACTCCAGGATGGCCTAGGGGGCAGGGACACAGTTACTGTGCTGGATATTGTTTCTGTTACAGCTCTCCATCAACTGAATGCAAGCATAAACCTGAACTGAGATCTGGCAAGGATGTGCTGTGGATGTGTCAGTGTCACAATGAGGAGTGTGGGGTGTGTCTGTGTTACAGTGAGGGATGAGCAGTATATCAGTGTGACAGTGAGGAGTGGGGTGTGTCTGTGTTACAGTGAGGGATGAGCAGTATATCAGTGTTACAGTGAGGGGTGTGGGGTGTGTCGGTGTCACAGTGAGGGGTGTGGGGTGTGTCTGTGTTACAGTGAGGGATGAGCAGTATATCAGTGTTACAGTGAGGGGTGTGGGGTGTGTCGGTGTCACAGTGAGGGGTGTCTGTGTCACAGTGAGGGGTGAGGGGTGTGTCGGTGTTACAGTGAGGGATGAGCAGTATATCAGTGTTACAGTGAGGGGTGTGGGGTGTGTCGGTGTCACAGTGAGGGGTGTGGGGTGTGTCGGTGTCACAGTGAGGGGTGTGGGGTGTGTCTGTGTTACAGTGAGGGATGAGCAGTATATCAGTGTTACAGTGAGGGGTGTGGGGTGTGTCGGTGTCACAGTGAGGGGTGTGGGGTGTGTCTGTGTTACAGTGAGGGATGAGCAGTATATCAGTGTTACAGTGAGGGGTGTGGGGTGTGTCGGTGTCACAGTGAGGGGTGTGGGGTGTGTCTGTGTTACAGTGAGGGATGAGCAGTATATCAGTGTCACAGTGAGGGGTTTGGGGTGTGTCGGTGTCACAGTGAGGGGTGTGGGGTGTGTCTGTGTTACAGTGAGGGATGAGCAGTATATCAGTGTTACAGTGAGGGGTGTGGGGTGTGTCGGTGTCACAGTGAGGGGTGTCTGTGTCACAGTGAGGGGTGAGGGGTGTGTCGGTGTTACAGTGAGGGATGAGCAGTATATCAGTGTTACAGTGAGGGGTGTGGGGGTGTGTCGGTGTCACAGTGAGGGGTGTCTGTGTCACAGTGAGGGGTGTGGGGTGTGTGTGTTACAGTGAGGGGTTTGGGGAGTGTCGGTGTCACAGTGAGGGGTGTGGGGTGTGTTGGTGTCACAGTGAGGGGTGTGGGGTGTGTGTGTTACAGTGAGGGATGAGCAGTATATCAGTGTTACAGTGAGGGGTGTGGGGTGTGTCGGTGTCACAGTGAGGGGTGTGGGGTGTGTCGGTGTCACAGTGAGGGGTGTGGGTGTGTGTGTTACAGTGAGGGATGAGCAGTATATCAGTGTTACAGTGAGGGGTGTGGGGTGTGTCTGTGTCACAGTGAGGGGTTTGGGGTGTGTCTGTGTTACAGTGAGGGATGAGCAGTATATCAGTGTCACAGTGAGGGGTGTGAGATGTGACAACGTTGGGGTGAGGGGTGTGTCGGTGTTACTGTGAGGAGCGTGGGGAGTGTCGGTGTTATATTGAGGGATGAGGTGTTGCCGGTGTCACAGTGAGGGATGAGCAGTATATCAGTGTCACAGTGAGGGGTGTGGGGTGTGTCGGTGTCACAGTGAGGGGTGTGGGGTGTGTCGGTGTCACAGTGAGGGGTGTGGGTGTGTGTGTTACAGTGAGGGATGAGCAGTATATCAGTGTTACAGTGAGGGGTGTGGGGTGTGTCTGTGTCACAGTGAGGGGTTTGGGGTGTGTCTGTGTTACAGTGAGGGATGAGCAGTATATCAGTGTCACAGTGAGGGGTGTGAGATGTGACAACGTTGGGGTGAGGGGTGTGTCGGTGTTACTGTGAGGAGCGTGGGGAGTGTCGGTGTTATATTGAGGGATGAGGTGTTGCCGGTGTCACAGTGAGGGATGAGCAGTATATCAGTGTCACAGTGATGGGTGTGGGATGTGTCTGTGTTACAGTGAGGGGTGTGGGGTGTGTCGGTGTCACAGTGAGGGGTGTGGGGTGTGTCAGTGTCACAGTGAGGGGTGTGGGATGTGTCTGTGTTACAGTGAGGGGTGTGGGGTGTGTCGGTGTCACAGTGAGGGGTGTGGGGTGTGTCTGTGTCACAGTGAGGGATGAGCAGTATATCAGTGTCACAGTGATGGGTGTGGGGTGTGTCAGTGTCACAGTGAGGGGTTTGGGGTGTGTCAGTGTTAACGGTGAGGAATGAACGGTGTGTCAGTGTTACAGTGAGGGATGAGCAGTATATCAGTGTCACAGTGAGGGGTGTGAGATGTGACAACGTTGGGGTGAGGGGTGTGTCAGTGTTACAGTGAGGGGTGAGGGGAGTGTCGGTGTCACAGTGAGGGGTGTGAGATGTGACAACGTTGGGGTGAGGGGTGAGTCGGTGTCACAGTGAGGAGCGTGGGGAGTGTCAGTGTTACATTGAGGGATGAGGTGTTGCCGGTGTCACAGTGAGGGGTTTGGGGTGTGTCAGTGTTAACGGTGAGGAATGAATGGTGTGTCGGTGTTACAGTGAGAGATGAGCAGTATATCAGTGTCACAGTGAGGGGTGTGAGATGTGACAACGTTGGGGTGAGGGGTGTGTCGGTGTCACAGTGAGGGGTTTGGGGTGTGTCAGTGTTAACGGTGAGGAATGAATGGTGTGTCGGTGTTACAGTGAGAGATGAGCAGTATATCAGTGTCACAGTGAGGGGTGTGAGATGTGACAACGTTGGGGTGAGGGGTGTGTCGGTGTTACTGTGAGGAGCGTGGGGAGTGTCGGTGTCACAGTGAGGGGTGTGAGATGTGACAACGTTGGGGTGAGGGGTGTGTCGGTGTTACTGTGAGGAGCGTGGGGAGTGTCGGTGTCACAGTGAGGGGTGTGAGATGTGACAACGTTGGGGTGAGGTGTGTGTCGGTGTTACTGTGAGGAGCGTGGGGAGTGTCGGTGTCACAGTGAGGGGTGTGAGATGTGACAACGTTGGGGTGAGGGGTGTGTCGGTGTTACTGTGAGGAGCGTGGGGAGTGTCGGTGTCACAGTGAGGGGTGTGAGATGTGACAACGTTGGGGTGAGGGGTGTGTCGGTGTCACAGTGAGGGGTGTGGGATGTGCCGGTGTCACAGTGAGGGGTTTGGGGTGTGTCAGTGTTAACGGTGAGGAATGAACGGTGTGTCTGTGTTACATTGAGGGATGAGGTGTTGCCGGTGTCACAGTGAGGGGTGTGAGATGTGACAACGTTGGGGTGAGGGGTGTGTCGGTGTTACTTTGAGGAGCGTGGGGAGTGTCGGTGTCACAGTGAGGGGTGTGAGATGTGACAACGTTGGGGTGAGGGGTGTGTCGGTGTTACTGTGAGGGGTGAGGGGAGTGAGATGTGACAACGTTGGGGTGAGGGGTGTGTCGGTGTCACAGTGAGGGGAGTGAGATGTGACAACGTTGGGGTGAGGGGTGTGTCGGTGTTACTGTGGGGAGTGTCGGTGTTACCTTGAGGGATGAGGTGTTGCCGGTGTCACAGTGAGGGGTGTGAGATGTGACAACGTTGGGGTGAGGGGTGTGTCGGTGTTACTGTGAGGAGCGTGGGGAGTGTCGGTGTTACATTGAGGGATGAGGTGTTGCCGGTGTCACAGTGAGGGGTGTGAGATGTGACAACGTTGGGGTGAGGGGTGTGTCGGTGTTACTGTGAGGGGTGTGAGATGTGACAACGTTGGGGTGAGGGGTGTGTCGGTGTTACTGTGAGGAGCGTGGGGAGTGTCGGTGTTACATTGAGGGATGAGGTGTTGCCGGTGTCACAGTGAGGGGTGTGAGATGTGACAACGTTGGGGTGAGGGGTGTGTCGGTGTTACTGTGAGGGGTGTGAGATGTGACAACGTTGGGGTGAGGGGTGTGTCGGTGTTACTGTGAGGAGCGTGGGGAGTGTCGGTGTTACATTGAGGGATGAGGTGTTGCCGGTGTCACAGTGAGGGGTGTGAGATGTGACAACGTTGGGGTGAGGGGTGTGTCGGTGTTACTGTGAGGGGTGTGAGATGTGACAACGTTGGGGTGAGGGGTGTGTCGGTGTTACTGTGAGGAGCGTGGGGAGTGTCGGTGTTACATTGAGGGATGAGGTGTTGCCGGTGTCACAGTGAGGGGTGTGAGATGTGACAACGTTGGGGTGAGGGGTGTGTCGGTGTTACTGTGAGGGGTGTGGGGAGTGTCGGTGTCACAGTGAGGGGTGTGAGATGTGACAACATTGGGGTGAGGGGAGTGTCGGTGTTACATTGAGGGATGAGGTGTTGCCGGTGTCACAGTGAGGGGTGTGAGATGTGACAACATTGGGGTGTGGGGAGTGTCGGTGTTAAAGCTGGAGTGTGATTTACTGCAGGCTGATATAATCTTGTATTATTAGTTCTGCAGCAAGTTTTCTCTGAAGTCACTCACCCATCGGATGAGTGCAGCATACGTTAGCGGTGGCCGGATGTTGCACACTTTATAGTATTCCAGGGCAGTGTTGGTTCCTGAAATGAAATTTAATCCGGTAGCTTTAATCATCGATATATTACCCCGATTTAAATTTTCTGCATTGACCCCCCCACACTGATGTGTGTTGCAGCAAATACCCGCAATGCAATTTCCCTTAAGGCGTTTAGTAGGAGCGGAATTAGGCTTTTCAGAATCTGGTTCACTTTGACATGCCATCCTGGCTGAGTGATTGTCCCTCTCAACCCCACCCTCCAGCCTTCCCTCCATATTCTAAAGGCAGGATGATATAACTGTGGCAACAAGGGATGTCGAAGACAGCATAAAAGTAAAAGAGAGGGCATACAGTATCGCAAAATTGAGGGAAGTCTGGGAAGCTTTTAAAAACCAGTGGAAGTCAACAAAAAAGCTATTATTATTTAAAGCTATTATTAATGCTTTTTGAGTTAGTGATTTAGATGCATATCATATTATTACTGAGTTAAGTATTGTATGTAATGAGTTTTTGCTACAACAAGTGTATGGGACATTGGAAAAAATGTTGAATTTCCCCATGGGGATGAATAAAGTATCTATCTATCTATCTATCTATCTATCTATCTATCAAAAAAGCCATTATAAGAGAAAAGATGAAACATGAAGGGAAGCTAGCCAATAATATTAAAGAGTTTTATCAGATGTACAAAGTGTAAAATAGAGTTGAGAGTGGATATTAGACCACTGGAAAATAACGCTGGTGAGCTGGTAATGGGAGACAAATAAATGGCGGATTTACTCATCTTGTATCAGTCGTCACTATGGAAGACACTAGCAGAATTTTGGGATTGACAGGGGACAGAAGTGAGTGTTGTTGCTGTTCTAAGGATAAGGTTCTTGGGATGTTCAAAGATCTGAAGGCAGTTGGACTGCGTCCAGGGTCTGAAGGAGTTGGCTGATGAGATTGTGGAGGCATTAGTAGTGATCTTTAAAAAAAAAATCGCTAGATGCTGGAATGGTTTTGGAGTTCCGGAAAATTGCAAATGTCACTCCACTCTTTTATAAGGGAGAGAGGCGGAAAAAAGGAAATTAGTCTGTCCTTAGTGGCTGGGAAGATGTTTGAGTCGATGTGGTTTTGGGGTGCTCAGACACACGTGATAAAATAGGCCAAAGTCAGTATTATTTCCTTAAGGGAAAATCTGTTGGAATTAGAGGGGAAAAAACAGGCAGGATAGAGAAAGGAGAGGAACGCGGTTACAGGGAGAACATACAAACTCCTTACAGGCAGTGGTGGGAATTAAACCTGGGCCGCTGGTACCGTAAAGCATTGTGGTGACCATTATGCTTTAGCCAGAGGGTACTAAATCTCTGGAATTGTGGCTATGGATGCCAAGTCATTGAGTATATTTAAGTTTAATATTGATAGCTTCTTAATTAACCAGGGCATCAAAGATTACAGGGAGAATCCAGCAGAATGGGGTTTCATGATTGAATGGCAGGGCAGACTTGATGGGCTGAATGGCCCAATTCTCCTCTGTCTAATGGTGTTAAGGTTTATACTCTTTAAGAAATCCAATACTACCTCCTCCTTTATCTCAAAGTGACCTGGGACATCAACACTGATCTCCTTATCCTCCTCGGTAAAAACCAATGTAAAGTTCTCATTAAAGGACCTTACCCACATCCTCCATATCCAAGCAAATGTTCTCCCTTTATCCCTGAATGGTCCTACCCTCTCCCTGGTTATCCCCTTGCTGCTGATGTATGTATAGAATGCCTTGTCTTTTGATTTTCGTTATTCCTACTCTCCAAGGACTTTTCATGTCCCCTCCTGGCCTTCTAATTCCCTTCCGGAGCTCTTTTCTGGCTTCTTTATAATTCTCAAGGGTTTTATTTAATTCTAGCTTCCTAAGCTTTACAAATGTTTCCTTTTTCTTCTTGACTAAATCCCTTGACGTCCAGGGTTCTCTTACCTTGCCAGCCTTGTCCTTCCTTCTGACTGGGACATACCCTGTCCTGTACTCTGTGCAGTCGGTCTTTAAACACCCTCCACGTGTTGGACGTGAACTTGTCCAAACACAGCTGTTCCCCATTAACTCTCCCTAGTTCCTGCCTTATACTCTCGTGATTTGCCCAGCTCCAATTTAATCCTCTCCCACAAGGTCCATGCTGAACCTTATCTGCAGCTGCCTTGAAAAGCAAGGAGTCGTGGCCATTGTTCCCTAGCTGTTCACTCACTGTCAGCTCAGTCACCTGGCCAGGCTCATTACCCAACACCAGATCCAATACAGCCCCTCTTCTTGCTGGACTATCTACATATTGATTTAAGAAACTCCGCTGGACGCACCTGACAAATTCTGCCTCCTCTAAACCTCGCACTCAGAAGATCCCACTTTATATAAGGAAAGTTGAGACCCTATTGTTCTTACACTTTACCTTAATTTGCCTGGATATCTGTTTCTCAAGGTCCCGGTGGCTATTGGAAATTCGTCAGAGTAATTGTACCCTTCCTGTTTTGAGTTCTACCCCTATAACCATACAACAATTACAGCACAGAGACAGACCATCTCAGCCCTTCTAGTCCGTGCCGAACACTTACTCTCACCTAGTCCCACCAACCTGCACTCAGCCCATAACCCTCCATTCCTTTCCTGTCCAAATACCTGTCCAATGGACCTATCCAGTGGACTCCATTCTGACCCCTCCATGCAGCTGAGTCCCTGACTCCCCCTCTCCACCTTCCTCTGTATCTTTTCTAAAACATCGAAACCCTGGGATATTCCTGTCCCTCTGTCAACCAAGTCTCTGTAATGGCCACAACATCATTGATCCATTCTAGCATTAAAATACACACACTTCCTATCATATCCTATATTTTGCTCTTGCCTGGTTCTACTGGCCTGAAAATCTACCTTCCTCTCCATCCTCACACTTTCTGATCTGGTGCTCTGGTTTCTATTCCCCTGCCAAACTAGTTTAAACCCTCTCAGTATTGGTTCTTCTCCAATTTAGGTACAGCCTGACCTTCTTGTCCAGGTCACCCTTGTCCCAGAAAAAGTTCCAGTTATCCAAGAACCTGAAACCCTCCCCCTGCACCAGTTCCTCAGCCACTCATTCATCTGTACTTTTATCTTTTTCCTGCCCTGACCAGCATGTTCCACTGGAAGTAATCCAGAGATTACTACCTTGGAGGCCCTGCACTTCTGCCTCTTCCCTAACTCTTTATACTCATTGCGTAGAACCTCTTCCCTTATTCTACCTATGTCATTGATCACAATGTGCATCATGGTCTCTGGCTACTCTTGAGAATATACAGCAGTTTCTCTGAACCGTCCTGGACCCGAGCACCTGGAAGGCAACCACCATCCCAGCTTCTCTTTCACAGCCACAGAATCTACTGCCCGTCCCCCGCACAATTAAGTCTCCTATCATCATCATTCTGCCTGACTTCACCCTTCCCTGCTGAGCCTCAGAGCCGGCCAAATGCCGGGCTGCTGCTGTTCCCAGATCCATGTCCCCCCTACCCTTAGCCCCCCAGCAATGCCCAAAGGGGTTTGTTGCTGAGGGGAATGGCCACAAGGGAACCCAGCACTAACTGCCCTTACTTCTCCTGGTGGGCACCCATCTACAATCTGAAGCCTGCAGTCTGGATGTGACCACTTCAGAAAAAGTTTCATTTGTGTGGTTTTCAGCCACGTGGATGGCCTTGAGTATATCTGGCTCCAGCTCCAGTTGCCAGTCAGGACCTGAAGTCGGTTGGACTTGCTGCAGATATTCTCATTAGGAGACTGTTTGGTACCCTGCAATCCCACATCTCACAGGAGGAGCGTTCTTGTTGTTGAAGCCTTCTGTGCCAAAAGCTGAAAGTAGCCATTCTAAAAATATCCCACTCCAACAGTGGCTGCTCTGCTTAAACCTAACTTTATTTTTAATTGGCCTTTCCAAGTACTTAATAGATCACTATGATTGAAGCCTGTCGAAAATTCACAAAAAGCCGTGAGCTCTTTTTAAACCTCCCACTGCCTCTCCAAAATGAGCAACTGCTTGCAATGATTGAAGTCTGCTGTAAAAACATATTAAGATAACACATTTTTCACAACAATGCCTGGTACAGTGAAACCTCTTCAGACTGAAATTACTTTTAATTTTTAAAAATTGGCTTTATTTACGATATCAAATATATACAAATGAAGAAATGTTACAAAACAGAACCTAATCATTCATGATCACAAGTTCGTGGGTGTTAACATCTCTGAGAATCTATCAACATATCGATGCAGTTACGAAGAAGGCATGACAGTCTATATTTCATTAGGAGTTTGAGGAGATTTGGTATGTCACCGAAGATACTCGCAAATTTCTACGGATGTACTGTGGAGGGCATTCTAACTGGCTGCATCGCTGACTGGTATGGGGGTGGAGCATTGCACAGGATCGAAATAAGCTGCAGGAAGTTATAAACTCTGTCAGCTCTGTCGTGGGCACCGGCCTCCCCAGCATCGGGGCATCTTAAAGGAGCAATGCCTCAAAAAGGCAGCGTCCACCATCACTCAGGACATGCTCTTGTCAGGGAGGAGGTACAGGAACCTAAAGGCACACACTCAGTGATTTAAGGACAACTTCTCCCCTCTGCCATCAGGTTTCTCAAGTCCATGAATACCACCTCACTATTTTTTCTCACATTTTGCAGAACTCATTTAATATATATTATTATATTATAATTTATAGTTTTTAATCATCATGTATTGCAATGTCCTGTTTCTACTTAACAACAAATTTCATGATACATGTCAGTGATATTAAACCTGCTTCTCGTTCTGATTCAATGTAAACAGACATACTGTACACACAAAGCACCATTGTCTGTTACGTGCTCCCCCTTGATTGACAGCCTTTCCTGCCCGACTCAGCCCCTCTGTATGCAGAAGGTTGTGGTCCTTCCCCCATGTTGGTTGCACTGAGCTTCAGCGTGTCTCTCAGCACGTATTCCTGCAGCCAGTTGGCAGCATTCCCTTACTGACGTATCACTGTGCTGGAAGACCAGAGGGTGGGCTTTCACCAAGCTGGTGATCTTCCAGCAGCACTTGATTTCTGTTTCCCTGTGTGTCTCTGAGAACCCTTGGATTAGAGAGTCCTCTGTTACTCAGCTGAACCAGGACACTGACCCTTGCAATCGTCTCTACATCCTCTTAGCAAATCCACAGTCTGCAAAGAGGTGGATGCCCCGAGGGCAGCATACTTTGAGAGTAATTTGTCCTCTGAAGCAGAATCAGACCATTCGGCCCATCACGTCTATTCTGCTATTCCATCAATGGCACCTCTCAATGGTTTCCATTGAATCTATTCACAGTGAAACACCTTCACCCTGGTGTGTATTACACCGACTTCAGTGGTTGGGAGGATATTGGAGTCCATTATTAAATATGTGGGTTCGGGGTACTTGGAGGCTCCTGACAAAATAGGCCAAAGTCAGCGTGGTCTCCTCAAGGGGAAATCTTGTCAGACAAATCTGTTGGAATTCTTTGAAAAAGTAGCAAGCAGGATAGACAAAGGAGAGTCAGTGAACGTTGTTTAGTTGGATTTTCAGAAGGCCTTTGAGGCTGTTTAACAAGACAAGCCCAGGGTATTACAGGAATGTTACTAGCATAGATATGAGACTGGCCAACTGGCAGGAGACACAGAGTGCAAATAAAAGGGGCCTATTGTGCTTGGCTGACGTTGACTAGTGGTGTTCCACAGGGACTGCTTCATTTCACATTATCTGTCAATGACTTGGATGATGGAATTGATGGCTTTGTGGCAAGTTTTCAAACAACACGAAGGTAGCTGGAGGGCAGGTAGTGTTGAGGAACCAGGGAGCCTGCTGAAGGACGTAGTTTGGGAGAACAGGCAAAGAAGTGGCATATGGAATATAATGTACAGAAGCGTATGGTAGAAGAAATAAAGACACAGAATATTTTATAAAACAGAGAAAAGGTACTTGGAAATCTTTGTGCAGGATTCCCTAAATGTTAACTTGCAGGTTGAGCTGGTGGTAGGAAAGGCAAGTGCAGTATTTGCATTCATTTTGAGAGGACCAGAATATAAAAGCAAGGATGTAATGCCTCTTGTGTAAAAAAGATGTGCTGCATTTGACAAGAGTCCAGAGGATGTTCACAAGAATGATTCCAGGAATGAAAGGGTTAATATAGGTGAAGTACTTGCTGGAGTTTAGAAGAATGAACGGAGGGGATCTCATTGAAAAATATTGAAAGGCTGAGATAGAGTAGACAGGGAGACACCCTATGGTGTGGGTGTCTAGGATCAGAGGGAACAGCCACAGAATAGATGGACATCCATTTAGACCAGAGATGAGGAGGAATTTCTATAGCCAGAGGGTGGTGAATCTGTGGCATTCATTGCTACAGGCAGCTGTGGAACCCAAGTCATTGAATATATTTAAGGTGGAGGTTGATAGTTCTTGTTTAGTCAGGATGTCAAAAATATCTGCAAAAGGCAGGAGAATAAGGATCAGAGAGATAATAATCAGCCAAGATGGAACAGTGGAGCAGACTTGATGGGCCAATGGCCTAATTCTGCAATAATTCCATATGGTCTTATGGTCTTAAATCCATTAAGACAAATTTGTGTTACCTGTGAGTTGCCTTAAGCTGTCCTTGTCCCACTGTTGACTTTCATTGGAGTTCACTGATACCAGAGGAACGGCGCAAATCCTCAACCAGTCAGAAACCTGGACAGCGGGGATAGACACAGTGAGGGGGGTAGGTTATTGTCACAGTATGGAATGTATCGGTGTTACAGTGAGGGGTGTGGGGTGTGTCAGTGTCACAGTATGGGATGTATCGGTGTTACAGTGAGGGGTGTGGGGTGTGTTATTGTCACAGTATGGGATGTATCGGTGTTACAGTGAGGGGTGTGGGGTGTGTTATTGTCACAGTATGGGATGTATCGGTGTTACAGTGAGGGGTGTGGGGTGTGTTATTGTCACAGTATGGAATGTATCGGTGTTACAGTGAGGGGTGTGGGGTGTGTTATTGTCACAGTATGGAATGTATCGGTGTTACAGTGAGGGGTGTGGGGTGTGTTATTGTCACAGTATGGGATGTTTCGGTGTTACAGTGAGGGGTGTGGGGTGTGTTATTGTCACAGTATGGGATGTATCGGTGTTACAGTGAGGGGTGTGGGGTGTGTTATTGTCACAGTATGGGATGTTTCGGTGTTACAGTGAGGGGTGTGGGGTGTGTTATTGTCACAGTATGGGATGTATCGGTGTTACAGTGAGGGGTGTGGGGTGTGTTATTGTCACAGTATGGGATGTATCGGTGTTACAGTGAGGGGTGTGGGGTGTGTTATTGTCACAGTATGGGATGTATCGGTGTTACAGTGAGGGGTGTGGGGTGTGTTATTGTCACAGTATGGAATGTATCGGTGTTACAGTGAGGGGTGTGGGGTGTGTTATTGTCACAGTATGGAATGTATCGGTGTTACAGTGAGGGGTGTGGGGTGTGTTATTGTCACAGTATGGAATGTATCGGTGTTACAGTGAGGGGTGTGGGGTGTGTTATTGTCACAGTATGGAATGTATCGGTGTTACAGTGAGGGGTGTGGGGTGTGTTATTGTCACAGTATGGAATGTATCGGTGTTACAGTGAGGGGTGTGGGGTGTGTTATTGTCACAGTATGGAATGTATCGGTGTTACAGTGAGGGGTGTGGGGTGTGTTATTGTCACAGTATGGGATGTATCGGTGTTACAGTGAGGGGTGTGGGGTGTGTTATTGTCACAGTATGGGATGTATCGGTGTTACAGTGAGGGGTGTGGGGTGTGTTATTGTCACAGTATGGAATGTATCGGTGTTACAGTGAGGGGTGTGGGGTGTGTTATTGTCACAGTATGGGATGTATCGGTGTTACAGTGAGGGGTGTGGGGTGTGTTATTGTCACAATATGGGATGTATCGGTGTTACAGTGAGGGGTGTGGGGTGTGTTATTGTCACAGTATGGAATGTATCGGTGTTACAGTGAGGGGTGTGGGGTGTGTTATTGTCACAATATGGAATGTATCGGTGTTACAGTGAGGGGTGTGGGGTGTGTTATTGTCACAGTATGGGATGTATCGGTGTTACAGTGAGGGGTGTGGGGTGTGTTATTGTCACAGTATGGGATGTATCGGTGTTACAGTGAGGGGTGTGGGGTGTGTTATTGTCACAATATGGGATGTATCGGTGTTACAGTGAGGGGTGTGGGGTGTGTTATTGTCACAGTATGGGATGTATCGGTGTTACAGTGAGGGGTGTGGGGTGTGTTATTGTCACAGTATGGAATGTATCAGTGTTACAGTGAGGGGTGTGGGGTGTGTTATTGTCACAGTATGGAATGTATCGGTGTTGCAGTGAGGGGTGTGGGGTGTGTTATTGTCACAGTATGGAATGTATCGGTGTTACAGTGAGGGGTGTGGGGTGTGTTATTGTCACAGTATGGGATGTATCGGTGTTACAGTGAGGGGTGTGGGGTGTGTTATTGTCACAGTATGGGATGTATCGGTGTTACAGTGAGGGGTGTGGGGTGTGTTATTGTCACAGTATGGGATGTATCGGTGTTACAGTGAGGGGTGTGGGGTGTGTTATTGTCACAGTATGGGATGTATCGGTGTTACAGTGAGGGGTGTGGGGTGTGTTATTGTCACAGTATGGGATGTATCGGTGTTACAGTGAGGGGTGTGGGTTGTGTTATTGTCACAGTATGGGATGTATCGGTGTTACAGTGAGGGGTGTGGGGTGTGTTATTGTCACAATATGGAATGTATCGGTGTTACAGTGAGGGGTGTGGGGTGTGTTATTGTCACAATATGGAATGTATCGGTGTTACAGTGAGGGGTGTGGGGTGTGTTATTGTCACAGTATGGGATGTATCGGTGTTACAGTGAGGGGTGTGGGGTGTGTTATTGTCACAATATGGAATGTATCGGTGTTACAGTGAGGGGTGTGGGGTGTGTTATTGTCACAGTATGGAATGTATCGGTGTTGCAGTGAGGGGTGTGGGGTGTGTTATTGTCACAGTATGGAATGTATCGGTGTTACAGTGAGGGGTGTGGGGTGTGTTATTGTCACAGTATGGAATGTATCGGTGTTACAGTGAGGGGTGTGGGTGTGTTATTGTCACAGTATGGAATGTATCGGTGATACAGTGAGGGGTGTGGGGTGTGTTATTGTCACAGTATGGGATGTATCGGTGTTACAGTGAGGGGTGTGGGGTGTGTTATTGTCACAGTATGGAATGTATCGGTGTTACAGTGAGGGGTGTGGGGTGTGTTATTGTCACAGTATGGGATGTATCGGTGTTACAGTGAGGGGTGTGGGGTGTGTTATTGTCACAGTATGGAATGTATCGGTGTTACAGTGAGGGGTGTGGGGTGTGTTATTGTCACAGTATGGAATGTATCGGTGTTACAGTGAGGGGTGTGGGGTGTGTTATTGTCACAATATGGAATGTATCGGTGTTACAGTGAGGGGTGTGGGGTGTGTTATTGTCACAATATGGAATGTATCGGTGTTACAGTGAGGGGTGTGGGGTGTGTTATTGTCACAGTATGGAATGTATCGGTGTTACAGTGAGGGGTGTGGGGTGTGTTATTGTCACAGTATGGAATGTATCGGTGTTACAGTGAGGGGTGTGGGGTGTGTTATTGTCACAATATGGAATGTATCGGTGTTACAGTGAGGGGTGTGGGGTGTGTTATTGTCACAGTATGGGATGTATCGGTGTTACAGTGAGGGGTGTGGGGTGTGTTATTGTCACAGTATGGAATGTATCGGTGTTACAGTGAGGGGTGTGGGGTGTGTTATTGTCACAGTATGGAATGTATCGGTGTTACAGTGAGAGGTGTGGGGTGTGTTATTGTCACAGTATGGAATGTATCGGTGTTACAGTGAGGGGTGTGGGGTGTGTTATTGTCACAGTATGGGATGTATCGGTGTTACAGTGAGGGGTGTGGGGTGTGTTATTGTCACAGTATGGGATGTATCGGTGTTACAGTGAGGGGTGTGGGGTGTGTTATTGTCACAGTATGGAATGTATCGGTGTTACAGTGAGGGGTGTGGGGTGTGTTATTGTCACAGTATGGAATGTATCGGTGTTACAGTGAGGGGTGTGGGGTGTGTTATTGTCACATTATGGAATGTATCGGTGTTACAGTGAGGGGTGTGGGGTGTGTTATTGTCACAATATGGAATGTATCGGTGTTACAGTGAGGGGTGTGGGGTGTGTTATTGTCACAATATGGAATGTATCGGTGTTACAGTGAGGGGTGTGGGGTGTGTTATTGTCACAATATGGAATGTATCGGTGTTACAGTGAGGGGTGTGGGGTGTGTTATTGTCACAGTATGGAATGTATCGGTGTTGCAGTGAGGGGTGTGGGGTGTGTTATTGTCACAGTATGGAATGTATCGGTGTTGCAGTGAGGGGTGTGGGGTGTGTTATTGTCACAGTATGGAATGTATCGGTGTTGCAGTGAGGGGTGTGGGGTGTGTTATTGTCACAGTATGGGATGTATCGGTGTTACAGTGAGGGGTGTGGGGTGTGTTATTGTCACAGTATGGGATGTATCGGTGTTACAGTGAGGGGTGTGGGGTGTGTTATTGTCACAATATGGGATGTTTCGGTGTTGCAGTGAGGGGTGTGGGGTGTGTTATTGTCACAGTATGGAATGTATCGGTGTTACAGTGAGGGGTGTGGGGTGTGTTATTGTCACAGTATGGAATGTATCGGTGTTACAGTGAGGGGTGTGGGGTGTGTTATTGTCACAATATGGAATGTATCGGTGTTACAGTGAGGGGTGTGGGGTGTGTTATTGTCACAGTATGGAATGTATCGGTGTTACAGTGAGGGGTGTGGGGTGTGTTATTGTCACAATATGGGATGTTTCGGTGTTACAGTGAGAGGTGTGGGGTGTGTTATTGTCACAATATGGAATGTATCGGTGTTACAGTGAGGGGTGTGGGGTGTGTTATTGTCACAATATGGAATGTATCGGTGTTACAGTGAGGGGTGTGGGGTGTGTTATTGTCACAGTATGGAATGTATCGGTGTTACAGTGAGGGGTGTGGGGTGTGTTATTGTCACAATATGGGATGTTTCGGTGTTACAGTGAGAGGTGTGGGGTGTGTTATTGTCACAATATGGAATGTATCGGTGTTACAGTGAGGGGTGTGGGGTGTGTTATTGTCACAATATGGAATGTATCGGTGTTACAGTGAGGGGTGTGGGGTGTGTTATTGTCACAGTATGGAATGTATCGGTGTTACAGTGAGGGGTGTGGGGTGTGTTATTGTCACAGTATGGGATGTATCGGTGTTACAGTGAGAGGTGTGGGGTGTGTTATTGTCACAATATGGAATGTATCGGTGTTACAGTGAGGGGTGTGGGGTGTGTTATTGTCACAGTATGGAATGTATCGGTGTTACAGTGAGGGGTGTGGGGTGTGTTATTGTCACAGTATGGGATGTTTCGGTGTTACAGTGAGGGGTGTGGGGTGTGTTATTGTCACAGTATGGAATGTATCGGTGTTACAGTGAGGGGTGTGGGGTGTGTTATTGTCACAGTATGGGATGTATCGGTGTTGCAGTGAGGGGTGTGGGGTGTGTTATTGTCACAGTATGGAATGTATCGGTGTTACAGTGAGGGGTGTGGGGTGTGTTATTGTCACAGTATGGAATGTATCGGTGTTACAGTTAGGGGTGTGGGGTGTGTTATTGTCACAATATGGAATGTATCGGTTACAGTGAGGGGTGTGGGGTGTGTTATTGTCACAGTATGGAATGTATCGGTGTTACAGTGAGGGGTGTGGGGTTTGTTATTGTCACAATATGGGATGTTTCGGTGTTACAGTGAGAGGTGTGGGGTGTGTTATTGTCACAATATGGAATGTATCGGTGTTACAGTGAGGGGTGTGGGGTGTGTTATTGTCACAATATGGAATGTATCGGTGTTACAGTGAGGGGTGTGGGGTGTGTTATTGTCACAGTATGGAATGTATCGGTGTTACAGTGAGGGGTGTGGGGTGTGTTATTGTCACAATATGGGATGTATCGGTGTTACAGTGAGGGGTGTGGGGTGTGTTATTGTCACAGTATGGAATGTATCGGTGTTACAGTGAGGGGTGTGGGGTGTGTTATTGTCACAATATGGGATGTATCGGTGTTACAGTGAGGGGTGTGGGGTGTGTTATTGTCACAGTATGGAATGTATCGGTGTTACAGTGAGGGGTGTGGGGTGTGTTATTGTCACAATATGGAATGTATCGGTGTTACAGTGAGGGGTGTGGGGTGTGTTATTGTCACAGTATGGGATGTATCGGTGTTACAGTGAGGGGTGTGGGGTGTGTTATTGTCACAATATCGGATGTATCGGTGTTACAGTGAGGGGTGTGGGGTGTGTTATTGTCACAATATGGGATGTTTCGGTGTTACAGTGAGAGGTGTGGGGTGTGTTATTGTCACAATATGGAATGTATCGGTGTTACAGTGAGGGGTGTGGGGTGTGTTATTGTCACAATATGGAATGTATCGGTGTTACAGTGAGGGGTGTGGGGTGTGTTATTGTCACAGTATGGAATGTATCGGTGTTACAGTGAGGGGTGTGGGGTGTGTTATTGTCACAGTATGGGATGTATCGGTGTTACAGTGAGGGGTGTGGGGTGTGTTATTGTCAC
The DNA here is from genome assembly GCF_048418815.1 of Hemitrygon akajei. Classification (NCBI taxonomy): domain Eukaryota; kingdom Metazoa; phylum Chordata; class Chondrichthyes; order Myliobatiformes; family Dasyatidae; genus Hemitrygon; species Hemitrygon akajei. The sequence goes on along the minus strand of NC_133147.1, from coordinate 42,443,990 downwards.
AATATGGAATGTATCGGTGTTACAGTGAGGGGTGTGGGGTGTGTTATTGTCACAATATGGGATGTTTCGGTGTTACAGTGAGAGGTGTGGGGTGTGTTATTGTCACAGTATGGGATGTTTCGGTGTTACAGTGAGGGGTGTGGGGTGTGTTATTGTCACAGTATGGAATGTATCGGTGTTGCAGTGAGGGGTGTGGGGTGTGTTATTGTCACAATATGGGATGTTTCGGTGTTACAGTGAGAGGTGTGGGGTGTGTTATTGTCACAGTATGGGATGTTTCGGTGTTACAGTGAGGGGTGTGGGGTGTGTTATTGTCACAGTATGGAATGTATCGGTGTTACAGTGAGGGGTGTGGGGTGTGTTATTGTCACAGTATGGGATGTATCGGTGTTACAGTGAGGGGTGTGGGGTGTGTTATTGTCACAGTATGGAATGTATCGGTGTTACAGTGAGGGGTGTGGGGTGTGTTATTGTCACAGTATGGAATGTATCGGTGTTACAGTGAGGGGTGTGGGGTGTGTTATTGTCACAATATGGGATGTATCGGTGTTACAGTGAGGGGTGTGGGGTGTGTTATTGTCACAGTATGGAATGTATCGGTGTTACAGTGAGGGGTGTGGGGTGTGTTATTGTCACAATATGGAATGTATCGGTGTTACAGTGAGGGGTGTGGGGTGTGTTATTGTCACAGTATGGGATGTATCGGTGTTACAGTGAGGGGTGTGGGGTGTGTTATTGTCACAATATCGGATGTATCGGTGTTACAGTGAGGGGTGTGGGGTGTGTTATTGTCACAATATGGGATGTTTCGGTGTTACAGTGAGAGGTGTGGGGTGTGTTATTGTCACAATATGGAATGTATCGGTGTTACAGTGAGGGGTGTGGGGTGTGTTATTGTCACAATATGGAATGTATCGGTGTTACAGTGAGGGGTGTGGGGTGTGTTATTGTCACAGTATGGAATGTATCGGTGTTACAGTGAGGGGTGTGGGGTGTGTTATTGTCACAGTATGGGATGTATCGGTGTTACAGTGAGGGGTGTGGGGTGTGTTATTGTCACAATATGGAATGTATCGGTGTTACAGTGAGGGGTGTGGGGTGTGTTATTGTCACAATATGGGATGTTTCGGTGTTACAGTGAGAGGTGTGGGGTGTGTTATTGTCACAGTATGGGATGTTTCGGTGTTACAGTGAGGGGTGTGGGGTGTGTTATTGTCACAGTATGGAATGTATCGGTGTTGCAGTGAGGGGTGTGGGGTGTGTTATTGTCACAATATGGGATGTTTCGGTGTTACAGTGAGAGGTGTGGGGTGTGTTATTGTCACAGTATGGGATGTTTCGGTGTTACAGTGAGGGGTGTGGGGTGTGTTATTGTCACAGTATGGAATGTATCGGTGTTACAGTGAGGGGTGTGGGGTGTGTTATTGTCACAGTATGGGATGTTTCGGTGTTACAGTGAGGGGTGTGGGGTGTGTTATTGTCACAGTATGGGATGTTTCGGTGTTGCAGTGAGGGGTGTGGGGTGTGTTATTGTCACAGTATGGGATGTTTCGGTGTTACAGTGAGGGGTGTGGGGTGTGTTATTGTCACAGTATGGAATGTATCGGTGTTACAGTGAGGGGTGTGGGGTGTGTTATTGTCACAGTATGGAATGTATCGGTGTTACAGTGAGGGGTGTGGGGTGTGTTATTGTCACAGTATGGGATGTTTCGGTGTTACAGTGAGGGGTGTGGGGTGTGTTATTGTCACAATATGGAATGTATCGGTGTTGCAGTGAGGGGTGTGGGGTGTGTTATTGTCACAAAATGGAATGTATCGGTGTTACAGTGAGGGGTGTGGGGTGTGTTATTGTCACAGTATGGAATGTATCGGTGTTGCAGTGAGGGGTGTGGGGTGTGTTATTGTCACAGTATGGAATGTATCGGTGTTACAGTGAGGGGTGTGGGGTGTGTTATTGTCACAGTATGGAATGTATCGGTGTTACAGTGAGGGGTGTGGGGTGTGTTATTGTCACAGTATGGAATGTATCGGTGTTACAGTGAGGGGTGTGGGGTGTGTTATTGTCACAATATGGAATGTATCGGTGTTACAGTGAGGGGTGTGGGGTGTGTTATTGTCACAGTATGGAATGTATCGGTGTTACAGTGAGGGGTGTGGGGTGTGTTATTGTCACAGTATGGGATGTATCGGTGTTACAGTGAGAGGTGTGGGGTGTGTTATTGTCACAATATGGAATGTATCGGTGTTACAGTGAGGGGTGTGGGGTGTGTTATTGTCACAGTATGGAATGTATCGGTGTTACAGTGAGGGGTGTGGGGTGTGTTATTGTCACAGTATGGGATGTTTCGGTGTTACAGTGAGGGGTGTGGGGTGTGTTATTGTCACAGTATGGAATGTATCGGTGTTACAGTGAGGGGTGTGGGGTGTGTTATTGTCACAGTATGGGATGTATCGGTGTTGCAGTGAGGGGTGTGGGGTGTGTTATTGTCACAGTATGGAATGTATCGGTGTTACAGTGAGGGGTGTGGGGTGTGTTATTGTCACAGTATGGAATGTATCGGTGTTACAGTTAGGGGTGTGGGGTGTGTTATTGTCACAATATGGAATGTATCGGTTACAGTGAGGGGTGTGGGGTGTGTTATTGTCACAGTATGGAATGTATCGGTGTTACAGTGAGGGGTGTGGGGTTTGTTATTGTCACAATATGGGATGTTTCGGTGTTACAGTGAGAGGTGTGGGGTGTGTTATTGTCACAATATGGAATGTATCGGTGTTACAGTGAGGGGTGTGGGGTGTGTTATTGTCACAATATGGAATGTATCGGTGTTACAGTGAGGGGTGTGGGGTGTGTTATTGTCACAGTATGGAATGTATCGGTGTTACAGTGAGGGGTGTGGGGTGTGTTATTGTCACAATATGGGATGTATCGGTGTTACAGTGAGGGGTGTGGGGTGTGTTATTGTCACAGTATGGAATGTATCGGTGTTACAGTGAGGGGTGTGGGGTGTTATATTGTCACAATATGGGATGTATCGGTGTTACAGTGAGGGGTGTGGGGTGTGTTATTGTCACAGTATGGAATGTATCGGTGTTACAGTGAGGGGTGTGGGGTGTGTTATTGTCACAATATGGAATGTATCGGTGTTACAGTGAGGGGTGTGGGGTGTGTTATTGTCACAGTATGGGATGTATCGGTGTTACAGTGAGGGGTGTGGGGTGTGTTATTGTCACAATATCGGATGTATCGGTGTTACAGTGAGGGGTGTGGGGTGTGTTATTGTCACAATATGGGATGTTTCGGTGTTACAGTGAGAGGTGTGGGGTGTGTTATTGTCACAATATGGAATGTATCGGTGTTACAGTGAGGGGTGTGGGGTGTGTTATTGTCACAATATGGAATGTATCGGTGTTACAGTGAGGGGTGTGGGGTGTGTTATTGTCACAGTATGGAATGTATCGGTGTTACAGTGAGGGGTGTGGGGTGTGTTATTGTCACAGTATGGGATGTATCGGTGTTACAGTGAGGGGTGTGGGGTGTGTTATTGTCACAATATGGAATGTATCGGTGTTACAGTGAGGGGTGTGGGGTGTGTTATTGTCACAATATGGGATGTTTCGGTGTTACAGTGAGAGGTGTGGGGTGTGTTATTGTCACAGTATGGGATGTTTCGGTGTTACAGTGAGGGGTGTGGGGTGTGTTATTGTCACAGTATGGAATGTATCGGTGTTGCAGTGAGGGGTGTGGGGTGTGTTATTGTCACAATATGGGATGTTTCGGTGTTACAGTGAGAGGTGTGGGGTGTGTTATTGTCACAGTATGGGATGTTTCGGTGTTACAGTGAGGGGTGTGGGGTGTGTTATTGTCACAGTATGGAATGTATCGGTGTTACAGTGAGGGGTGTGGGGTGTGTTATTGTCACAGTATGGGATGTTTCGGTGTTACAGTGAGGGGTGTGGGGTGTGTTATTGTCACAATATGGGATGTTTCGGTGTTGCAGTGAGGGGTGTGGGGTGTGTTATTGTCACAGTATGGGATGTTTCGGTGTTGCAGTGAGGGGTGTGGGGTGTGTTATTGTCACAGTATGGGATGTTTCGGTGTTACAGTGAGGGGTGTGGGGTGTGTTATTGTCACAGTATGGAATGTATCGGTGTTACAGTGAGGGGTGTGTGGTGTGTTATTGTCACAGTATGGAATGTATCGGTGTTACAGTGAGGGGTGTGGGGTGTGTTATTGTCACAGTATGGGATGTTTCGGTGTTACAGTGAGGGGTGTAGGGTGTGTTATTGTCACAATATGGAATGTATCGGTGTTACAGTGAGGGGTGTGGGGTGTGTTATTGTCACAGTATGGGATGTTTCGGTGTTGCAGTGAGGGGTGTGGGGTGTGTTATTGTCACAGTATGGGATGTTTCGGTGTTACAGTGAGGGGTGTGGGGTGTGTTATTGTCACAGTATGGAATGTATCGGTGTTACAGTGAGGGGTGTGTGGTGTGTTATTGTCACAGTATGGAATGTATCGGTGTTACAGTGAGGGGTGTGGGGTGTGTTATTGTCACAGTATGGGATGTTTCGGTGTTACAGTGAGGGGTGTAGGGTGTGTTATTGTCACAATATGGAATGTATCGGTGTTACAGTGAGGGGTGTGGGGTGTGTTATTGTCACAGTATGGAATGTATCGGTGTTGCAGTGAGGGGTGTGGGGTGTGTTATTGTCACAAAATGGAATGTATCGGTGTTACAGTGAGGGGTGTGGGGTGTGTTATTGTCACAGTATGGAATGTATCGGTGTTGCAGTGAGGGGTGTGGGGTGTGTTATTGTCACAGTATGGAATGTATCGGTGTTACAGTGAGGGGTGTGGGGTGTGTTATTGTCACAGTATGGAATGTATCGGTGTTACAGTGAGGGGTGTGGGGTGTGTTATTGTCACAGTATGGAATGTATCGGTGTTACAGTGAGGGGTGTGGGGTGTGTTATTGTCACAATATGGGATGTTTCGGTGTTACAGTGAGGGGTGTGGGGTGTGTTATTGTCACAATATGGAATGTATCGGTGTTACAGTGAGGGGTGTGGGGTGTGTTATTGTCACAGTATGGAATGTATCGGTTTTACAGTGAGGGGTGTGGGGTGTGTTATTGTCACAGTATGGAATGTATCGGTGTTACAGTGAGGGGTGTGGGGTGTGTTATTGTCACAATATGGAATGTATCGGTGTTACAGTGAGGGGTGTGGGGTGTGTTATTGTCACAGTATGGAATGTATCGGTGTTACAGTGAGGGGTGTGGGGTGTGTTATTGTCACAATATGGAATGTATCGGTGTTACAGTGAGGGGTGTGGGGTGTGTTATTGTCACAATATGGAATGTATCGGTGTTACAGTGAGGGGTGTGGGGTGTGTTATTGTCACAATATGGAATGTATCGGTGTTACAGTGAGGGGTGCGGGGTGTGTTATTGTCACAGTATGGAATGTATCGGTGTTACAGTTAGGGGTGTGGGGTGTGTTATTGTCACAATATGGAATGTATCGGTTACAGTGAGGGGTGTGGGGTGTGTTATTGTCACAGTATGGAATGTATCGGTGTTACAGTGAGGGGTGTGGGGTTTGTTATTGTCACAATATGGGATGTTTCGGTGTTACAGTGAGAGGTGTGGGGTGTGTTATTGTCACAATATGGAATGTATCGGTGTTACAGTGAGGGGTGTGGGGTGTGTTATTGTCATGGGGTGGGTTGTGGGGTGTGTCAGTGTCATGGGGTGGGGTGTATCAGAGTGTCACGGTGTGGGTTGTGGGGTGTGTCAGTGTCATGGGGTGGGTTGTGGGGTGTGTCAGTGTCATGGGGTGGGGTGTATCAGAGTGTCATGGTGTGGGTTGTGGGGTGTGTCAGTGTCATGGGGTGGGTTGTGGGGTGTATCAGTTTCATGGGGTGGGGTGTATCAGAGTGTCATGGTGTGGGTTGTGGGGTGTGTCAGAGTGTCATGGGGTGGGGTGTGGGGTGTGTCAGAGTGTCACGGTGTGGGTTGTGGGGTGTGTCAGTGTCACGGTGTGGGTTGTGGGGTGTATCGGAGTGTCACGGTGTGGGTTGTGGGGTGTATCAGTTTCATGGGGTGGGGTGTATCCGAGTGTCACGGTGTGGGTTGTGGGGTGTATCAGAGTGTCACGGTGTGGGTTGTGGGGTGTGCCAGTGTCACGGTGTGGGTTGTGGGGTGTGTCAGCGTGTCACGGTGTGGGTTGTGGGGTGTATCGGAGTGTCACGGTGTGGGTTGTGGGGTGTATCAGTGTCATGGGGTGTGGTGTATCAGAGTGTCACGGTGTGGGTTGTGGGGTGTGTCAGAGTGTCACGGTGTGGGTTGTGGGGTGTATTGGAGTGTCACGGTGTGGGTTGTGGGGTGTATCAGTGTCATGGGGTGGGGTGTATCCGAGTGTCACGGTGTGGGTTGTGGGGTGTGTCAGAGTGTCACAGTGTGGGTTGTGGGGTGTATCAGAGTGTCATGGTGTGGGTTGTGTGGTGTGTCAGTGTCACGGTGTGGGTTGTGGGGTGTGTCAGTGTCATGGGGTGGGGTGTATCAGAGTGTCACGGTGTGGGTTGTGGGGTGTGTCAGAGTGTAACGGTGTGGGTTGTGGGGTGTATCGGAGTGTCACGGTGTGGGTTGTGGGGTGTATCAGTGTCATGGGGTGGGGTGTATCAGAGTGTCACGGTGTGGGTTGTGGGGTGTATCGGAGTGTCACGGTGTGGGTTGTGGGGTGTATCAGTGTCATGGGGTGGGGTGTATCAGAGTGTCATGGTGTGGGTTGTGGGGTGTATCAGTGTCATGGGGTGGGGTGTATCAGAGTGTCACGGTGTGGGTTGTGGGGTGTATCGGAGTGTCACGATGTGGGTTGTGGGGTGTATCAGTGTCATGGGGTGGGGTGTATCAGAGTGTCATGGTGTGGGTTGTGGGGTGTGTCAGTGTCATGGGGTGGGGTGTATCAGAGTGTCACGGTGTGGGTTGTGGGGTGTATCGGAGTGTCACGGTGTGGGTTGTGGGGTGTATCAGTGTCATGGGGTGGGGTGTATCAGAGTGTCATGGTGTGGGTTGTGGGGTGTGTCAGTGTCATGGGGTGGGGTGTATCAGAGTGTCACGGTGTGGGTTGTGGGGTGTGTCAGAGTGTCACGGTGTGGGTTGTGGGGTGTATCGGAGTGTCACGGTGTGGGTTGTGGGGTGTATCAGTGTCATGGGGTGGGGTGTATCAGAGTGTCACGGTGTGGGTTGTGGGGTGTATCGGAGTGTCACGGTGTGGGTTGTGGGGTGTATCAGTGTCATGGGGTGGGGTGTATCAGAGTGTCATGGTGTGGGTTGTGGGGTGTATCGGAGTGTCACGGTGTGGGTTGTGGGGTGTATCGGAGTGTCACGTTGTGGGTTGTGGGGTGTATCAGAGTGTCACGGTGTGGGTTGTGGGGTGTGTCAGTGTCATGGGGTGGGGTGTATTAGAGTGTCACGGTGTGGGTTGTGGGGTGTATCAGTGTCACGGTGTGGGTTGTGGGGTGTGTCAGTGTCATGGGGTGGGTTGTGGGGTGTGTCAGTGTCATGGGGTGGGGTGTATCAGAGTGTCATGGTGTGGGTTGTGGGGTGTGTCAGTGTCTTGGGGTGGGTTGTGGGGTGTATCAGTGTCACGGTGTGGGTTGTGGGGTGTATCAGTGTGTCACGGTGTGGGTTGTGGGGTGTGTCAGTGTCATGGGGTGGGGTGTATCAGAGTGTCACGGTGTGGGTTGTGGGGTGTGTCAGTGTCATGGGGTGGAGTGTATCAGAGTGTCACGGTGTGGGTTTGGGGTGTGTCAGTGTCATGGGGTGGGGTGTATTAGAGTGTCACGTTGTGGGTTGTGGGGTGTATCAGAGTGTCACGGTGTGGGTTGTGGGGTGTGCCAGTGTCATGGGGTGGGTTGTGGGGTGTGTCAGAGTGTCATGGGGTGGGTTGTGGGGTGTATCAGAGTGTCACGGTGTGGGTTGTGGGGTGTGTCAGTGTCATGGGGTGGGGTGTATCAGTGTCACGGTGTGGGTTGTGGGGTGTGTCAGAGTGTCATGGGGTGGGTTGTGGGGTGTATCAGAGTGTCACGGTGTGGGTTGTGGGGTGTGTCAGAGTGTCATGGGGTGGGTTGTGGGGTGTATCAGTGTCATGGGGTGAGGTGTATCAGAGTGTCACGGTGTGGGTTGTGGGGTGTATCAGTTTCATGGGGTGGGGTGTATCAGAGTGTCACGGTGTGGGTTGTGGGGTGTGTCAGTGTCATGGGGTGTATCAGTGTCATGGGGTGGGGTGTATCAGAGTGTCACGGTGTGGGTTGTGGGGTGTGTCAGAGTGTCATGGGGTGGGTTGTGGGGTGTATCAGAGTGTCACGGTGTGGGTTGTGGGGTGTGTCAGAGTGTCACGGTGTGGGTTGTGGGGTGTATCAGTGTCATGGGGTGGGGTGTATCAGAGTGTCACGGTGTGGGTTGTGGGGTGTGTCAGTGTCATGGGGTGGGTTGTGGGTTGTATCAGAGTCATGGGGTGAGGTGTATCAGAGTGTCACGGTGTGGGTTGTGGGGTGTATCAGTTTCATGGGGTGGGGTGTATCAGAGTGTCACGGTGTGGGTTGTGGGGTGTGTCAGAGTGTCATGGGGTGGGTTGTGGGGTGTGTCAGAGTGTCATGGGGTGGGGTGTATTAGAGTGTCACGGTGTGGGTTGTGGGGTGTGTCAGAGTGTCACGGTGTGGGTTGTGGGGTGTGTCAGTGTCATGGGGTGGGTTGTGGGGTGTATCAGTGTCACGGTGTGGGTTGTGGGGTGTGTCAGTGTCATGGGGTGGGTTGTGGGGTGTATCAGTTTCATGGGGTGGGGTGTATCAGAGTGTCACGGTGTGGGTTGTGGGGTGTGTCAGTGTCATGGGGTGGGTTGTGGGGTGTATCAGTGTCACGGTGTGGGTTGTGGGGTGTGTCAGTGTCATGGGGTGGGTTGTGGGGTGTATCAGTTTCATGGGGTGGGGTGTATCAGAGTGTCACGGTGTGGGTTGTGGGGTGTGTCAGAGTGTCATGGGGTGGGTTGTGGGGTGTGTCAGAGTGTCATGGGGTGGGGTGTATTAGAGTGTCACGGTGTGGGTTGTGGGGTGTGTCAGAGTGTCACGGTGTGGGTTGTGGGGTGTGTCAGTGTCATGGGGTGGGTTGTGGGGTGTATCAGTGTCACGGTGTGGGTTGTGGGGTGTGTCAGTGTCATGGGGTGGGTTGTGGGGTGTATCAGTTTCATGGGGTGGGGTGTATCAGAGTGTCACGGTGTGGGTTGTGGGGTGTGTCAGTGTCATGGGGTGGGTTGTGGGGTGTATCAGTGTCACGGTGTGGGTTGTGGGGTGTATCAGAGTGTCATGGTGTGGGTTGTGGGGTGTATCAGTTTCATGGGGTGGGGTGTATCAGAGTGTCATGGTGTGGGTTGTGGGGTGTATCAGTTTCATGGGGTGGGGTGTATCAGAGTGTCACGGTGTGGGTTGTGGGGTGTATCAGTTTCATGGGGTGGGGTGTATCAGAGTGTCACGGTGTGGGTTGTGGGGTGTGTCAGAGTGTCATGGGGTGGGTTATGGGGTGTGTCAGAGTGTCATGGGGTGGGGTGTATTAGAGTGTCACGGTGTGGGTTGTGGGGTGTGTCAGAGTGTCACGGTGTGGGTTGTGGGGTGTGTCAGTGTCATGGGGTGGGTTGTGGGGTGTATCAGTGTCATGGGGTGAGGTGTATCAGAGTGTCACGGTGTGGGTTGTGGGGTGTGTCAGTGTCATGGGGTGGGTTGTGGGGTGTATCAGTGTCATGGGGTGGGGTGTATCAGAGTGTCATGGGGTGGGGTGTATGAAAGTGTCACAGTGTGGGTTGTGGGGTGTATCGGAGTGTCACGGTGTGGGTTGTGGGGTGTGTCAGTGTCATGGGGTGGGGTGTATCAGAGTGTCACGGTGTGGGTTGTGGGGTGTATCAGTGTCACGGTGTGGGTTGTGGGGTGTGTCAGTGTCACGATGTGTGTTGTGGGGTGTATCAGTGTCACGGTGTGGGTTGTGGGGTGTATCGGAGTGTCACGGTGTGGGTTGTGTGGTGTGTCAGAGTGTCATGGGGTGGGGTGTATCAGAGTGTCATGGTGTGGGTTGTGGGGTGTGTCAGTGTCATGGGGTGGGTTGTGGGGTGTATCAGTTTCATGGGGTGGGGTGTATCAGAGTGTCATGGTGTGGGTTGTGGGGTGTGTCAGTGTCATGGGGTGGGTTGTGGGGTGTATCAGTTTCATGGGGTGGGGTGTATCAGAGTGTCATGGTGTGGGTTGTGGGGTGTATCGGAGTGTCACGGTGTGGGTTGTGGGGTGTGTCAGACTGTCATGGGGTGGGGTGTATCAGAGTGTCACGGTGTGGGTTGTGGGGTGTATCGGAGTGTCACGGTGTGGGTTGTGGGGTGTGTCAGTGTCATGGGGTGGGTTGTGGGGTGTGTCAGTGTCATGGGGTGGGGTGTATCAGAGTGTCATGGTGTGGGTTGTGGGGTGTGTCAGAGTGTCATGGGGTGGGTTGTGGGGTGTGTCAGAGTGTCACGGTGTGGGTTGTGGGGTGTGTCAGTGTCACGGTGTGGGTTGTGGGGTGTATCGGAGTGTCACGGTGTGGGTTGTGGGGTGTATCAGTTTCATGGGGTGGGTTGTGGGGTGTGTCAGTGTCACGATGTGGGTTGTGGGGTGTATCAGTGTCACGGTGTGGGTTGTGGGGTGTATCGGAGTGTCACGGTGTGGGTTGTGGGGTGTGTCAGAGTGTCATGGGGTGGGGTGTATCAGAGTGTCACGGTGTGGGTTGTGGGGTGTATCGGAGTGTCACGGTGTGGGGTGTGTCAGTGTCACGGTGTGGGTTGTGGGGTGTGTCAGTGTCATGGGGTGGGTTGTGGGGTGTGTCAGTGTCATGGGGTGGGGTGTATCAGAGTGTCACGGTGTGGGTTGTGGGGTGTGTCAGAGTGTCATGGGGTGGGTTGTGGGGTGTGTCAGAGTGTCACGGTGTGGGTTGTGGGGTGTGTCAGTGTCACGGTGTGGGTTGTGGGGTGTATCGGAGTGTCACGGTGTGGGTTGTGGGGTGTATCAGTTTCATGGGGTGGGTTGTGGGGTGTGTCAGTGTCACGATGTGGGTTGTGGGGTGTATCAGTGTCACGGTGTGGGTTGTGGGGTGTATCGGAGTGTCACGGTGTGGGTTGTGGGGTGTGTCAGAGTGTCATGGGGTGGGGTGTATCAGAGTGTCACGGTGTGGGTTGTGGGGTGTATCGGAGTGTCACGGTGTGGGGTGTGTCAGTGTCATGGGGTGGGTTGTGGGGTGTGTCAGTGTCATGGGGTGGGGTGTATCAGAGTGTCACGGTGTGGGTTGTGGGGTGTGTCAGAGTGTCACGGTGTGGGTTGTGGGGTGTATCGGAGTGTCACGGTGTGGGTTGTGGGGTGTGTCAGTGTCATGGGGTGGGGTGTATCAGTGTCACGGTGTGGGTTGTGGGGTGTGTCAGTGTCACGATGTGGGTTGTGGGGTGTATCAGTGTCACGGTGTGGGTTGTGGGGTGTATCGGAGTGTCACGGTGTGGGTTGTGGGGTGTGTCAGAGTGTCATGGGGTGGGGTGTATCAGAGTGTCACGGTGTGGGTTGTGGGGTGTATCGGAGTGTCACGGTGTGGGGTGTGTCAGTGTCATGGGGTGGGTTGTGGGGTGTGTCAGTGTCATGGGGTGGGGTGTATCAGAGTGTCACGGTGTGGGTTGTGGACTGTAACTGAGTGTCCTGGTGTGTGGTATATCTGAATGTCACAGTGTGGTGTTTATCCATTACTATTGATCCTGCTTTTTGTTGTCTCCCACCCATCACCGCCCCCATGGCCGACACACCGTATGGGGTCCCATGGTTCACCTGACCTCTCCACTCACCGGGTTGCATCGCGGAGTTTCTTTTGATGGGGTTGCTCTGAGTTGTGTCTGCATAGCTGCCAAGCGTTCTCTCTCGAACAGCAGCTGTGGAGGACAGAAAAGGACGCCTGATATGGGCTGGGTTTCCAGTCACTCCTAACCAAGTGGAGGAGCATCGTGGTCTGTGTGTAGCTAACCCCCATCACTTCCAGTTCCCCAGCCACTCCAGCAGCCAAAGAGCATCATTGCGTTCCCACACTGTACAGGGGGAGCTTGACTATTTAGGGTGTGTGGCAGGCTCTCTCTGAGGCCTTCATATCTCAAAACCCCCTGCCCAGCCACAGTCCTGGGCAACACTTCCTTGCTTTCTATCTTTCCCACCCTTCCTGTCTTCCTTTACACCCCTCCCTCAGTTCCCTCAGTCACTCTTCACCCTTTCTTCTCCTCCCAGCCCTTATCTTCCTTCTCTCTTGTCCTCCGTCACTCCTCCACTCCCCTCCTTTCCTGCCTTATAATCTCAGTCTTCCCCTACTTCCATCCTTCTCTCCTTCTTCTCCCATCCTTCCCTCCTTCCTCTCCCATCCTTCCCTCCTTCCTCTCCCATCCTTCCGTCCTCCCTCTCCCATCCTTCCGTCCTCCCTCTCCCATCCTTCCGTCCTCCCTCTCCCATCCTTCTGTCCTCCCTCTCCCATTCCTCTCACCCTTTCTAAACCTTGTTCCTCTCCCACCACTCCCTCTTTAGAAAGAGGTTACGTAGGATTGGAATTTATAGAGTCCTTGGGGGTAGAGTTAAGAAACTGCAAGGGTAAAAAGACCTTGATGGGTGGTAATTGACAAGCCTGCAAACAGTGGCCAGGATGTGGGCTACACATTACAACGGGAAATAGATAGGCAATATTATGATAGTTATGGGGGATTTCAATATGCAGGTAGATTGGGAAAAGCAGTTTGGTGTTGGATTCCAAGAGAAGAATGCCTATGAAATGACTTTTTAGAGCAACTTGCGTTTGAGCCCAGAAGGGAAAAGGATTAGGTGTTTTGCAGTTAGGGAGCTGAAGGTAAAGGAACCTTAGGAGGCAGTGATCATAATATGATAGAATTCACCTTACAGTTTGAGAGGGAAAAGATAAAGTCAGATGTATCAATATTACAGTGGAGTAAAGGGAATTACAGAGGCATGAGAGAGGAAATGGCCAAAGGTGATTGGAAAGGGGCACTAATAGGGCTGACGGCAGAATAGCAATGGCTGGAGATTCTGGGAGTAATTTGGAAGGCGCAGGATAGATTCATCCCAAGTAAGTAGTATTCCAAAGAGAAAATGAAACAACTGTGGCTGACAGTGAAAGTTGAAGCCAGCGTAAAAAAGAGAGGGCATATAATATAGCAAAAATTAGTGGGAATTTTTAGAGGATTGGGTAGCTTTTAAAAACCAACAGAAGTCAACCGAAAAAGTATGAAGGAGAGAAAAGATGAACTATGAAGGGAAGCTAGTAACTAATATAAAAGAGGTTTTTTTCAGATATATAAAGAGCAAAAGAGACAAGAGTGGATATCAGACTGCTGGAAAATGAGGCTGGAAAGGTAGTGGAGGAGGACAAAGAAATGTGGATGAATTTAATAAGCAATATGTCATTTTTAACTGTAGAGGACATCAGCAGTATGCCAGAAATTCAAGAATGTTGGTGGCAGAAATGAGTGTATTTGCTATCATCAGGTAGAAGTGCTTGAGAAGCTGAAATGCCTGAAGATTTGTCGATAAATCTCGTTAACCAGGGTTCTGAAAGAGGTAGCTTAAGAGATTGTGGGGCATGGGTGGTGATCTTTCAAGTATTACTAGACTCTGGAAAGGCTGTGGAAGACTAGGAAATGTCACTCCAATCTTTAAGATAGGAGGGAGGCAAAAGATGGGAAATTATAGTTCAGGTAGCCTGACTTCAGTGGCTGTTAAGATGGTGGAGTTCGTTATCAAGGATGAGTTTCTGGAATACTTGGAGGCACTTGATGAAATAAGCCAAAGTCAGTGTGGTTTCCTTAAGGGGAAATCTTGCTTGTCAAATCGGTTGGAAATCTTTGAGAGAATAACAGACAAGATAATAATACCATTATTATAACCATATAACCATATAACAATCACAGCACGGAAACAGGCCATTCCGGCCCTCCTAGTCCGTGCCGAACTCTTAATCTCACCTAGTCCCACCTACCCGCACTCAGCCCATAACCCTTCACTCCTTTCCTGTCCATATACCTATCCAATTTTACCTTAAATGACACAACTGGCCTCTACTACTTCTACAGGAAGCTCATTCCACACAGCTATCACTCTCTGAGTAAAGAAATACCCCCTCGTGTTTCCCTTAAACTTTTGCCCCCTAACTCTCAAATCATGTCCTCTCGTTTGAATCTCCCCTACTCTCAATGGAAACAGCCTATTCACGTCAACTCTATCTATCCCTCTCAACATTTTAAATACCTCGATCAAATCCCCCCTCAACCTTCTACGCTCCAATGAATAGAGACCTAACTTGTTCAACCTTTCTCTGTAACTTAAGTGCTGAAACCCAGGTAACATCCTAGTAAATTGTCTCTGCACTCTCTCTAATTTATTGATATCTTTCCTATAATTTGGTGACCAGAACTGTACACAATATTCCAAATTTGGCCTTACCAATGCCTTGTACAATTTTAACATTACATCCCAACTTCTGTACTCAATGCTCTGATTTATAAAGGCCAGTGTTCCAAAAGCCTTCTTCACCACCCTATATACATGAGACTCCACCTTCAGGGAACTATGCACTGTTATTCCTAGATCTCTCTGTTCCACTGCATTCCTCAATGCCCTACCATTTACCCTGTATGTTCTATTTGGATTATTCCTGCCAAAATGTAGAACCTCACACTTCTCAGCATTAAACTCCATCTGCCAACGTTCAGCCCATTCTTCTAACCGGCATAAATCTCCCTGCAAGCTTTGAAAACCCACCTCATTATCCACAACACCTTCTACCTTAGTATCATCAGCATACTTACAAATCCAATTTACCACCCCATCATCCAGATCATTTATGTATATTACAAACAACATTGGGCCCAAAACAGATCCCTGAGGCACCCCGCTAGTCACCGGCCTCCATCCCGATAAACAATTATCCACCACTACTCTCTGGCATCTCCCATCTAGCCACTGTTGAATCCATTTTATTACTCCAGCACTAATACCTAACGACTGAACCTTCTTAACTAACCTTCCATGTGGAACTTTGTCAAAGGCCTTGCTGAAGTCCATATAGACTACATCCACTGCCTTACCCTCGTCAACATTCCTCGTAACTACTTCAAAAAATTCAATAAGGTTTGTCAAACATGACCTTCCACGCACAAATCCATGCTGGCTACTCCTAATCAGATCCTGTCTATCCAGATAATTATAAATACTATCTCTAAGAATACTTTCCATTAATTTACCCACCACTGATGTCAAACTGACAGGTCTATAATTGCCAGGCTTACTTCTAGAACCCTTTTTAAACAATGGAACCACATGAGCAATACGCCAATCCTCCGGCACAATCCCCGTTTCTAATGACATCTGAAAGATCTCCATCAGAGCTCCTGCTATCTCTACACAAACTTCCCTCAAGGTCCTGGGGAATATCCTGTCAGGACCCGGAGATTTATCCACTTTTAAATTTCTTAAAAGCGCCAGTACTTCCACCTCTTTAATTGTCATAGGTTCCATAACTTCCTTACTTGTTTCCCACACCTTACACCATTCGATATCCTTCTCCTTAGTGAATACTGAAGAGAAGAGATTGTTCAAAATCTCTCCCATCTCCCTCGGCTCCACACATAGCTGACCACCCTGATTCTCTAAGGGACCAATTTTATCCCTCACTATCCTCTTGCTTTTAATATAACTGTAGAAGCCTTTTGGATTTACTTCCACATTATTTGCCAAACCAAACTCGTAACTTCTTTTAGCTTTTCTAATCTCTTTCTTAAGTTTCCTTTTACATTCTTTATATTCCTCGAGCAATTCCTTTACTCCATGCTGCCTATATCTATTGTAGACATCCCTCTTTTTTCGAACCAAGTTTCTAATATCCCTTGAAAACCATGGCGCTTTCAAACCTTTAACCTTTCCTTTCAACCGAACAGGAACATAAAGATTCTGTACCCTCATAATTTCACCCTTAAATGACCTCCATTTCTCTATTACATCCTTCCCATAAAACAACTTGACCCAATCCACTCTCTCTAAATCCCTGCGCATCTCCTCATTAGTTCCAAGTTCATTATGGAAAGGGGTAGTTCTGTCCTTAAGATTGGAGAAAGGGCAATTTTGATGGTAGCAGAAAGGTCCCAGCAAGTGTGGGCTGGAGCAAGTTGGTTTGGTAAGAGGGAGGCTTTCAAAAATGAAATTTTCTGTGTTCCTGTCGGAATAAAAGGCAAACATAACAGGCTTAGGACATCTGGTTTGTATTTGAGAGATATTGAGGCTTTGGTTAAGAAACAGAAGGAGGTGCATAGCAGGTATAGGCAGGTAGAAACAAATGAGGTACTTGAGTGTAGGAAATGCAAGAGAGTACTTAAGGAAGAAATCAGGAGGGCATGAGGTTGCCTTAGCAGACAAGGTGAAGCAATACTACAGATACATTGAGAGCAAGGGACAAAATTGGTCCTCTGGAAGATCAGAGCGGTTATCCTTTTGTGGGGCTAAAAGAGTTGGGAGAGATCGTAAATGGTATTTTTGCATCTGTATTTATTTGGGAGATGGACACACAGTCTATAGATGTGAGGCAATGCAGCAGTAAGTTCATGGACCCTACACAGATTACAGAGGAGGTGTTTGCTGTCTTGAGGCAAATTCGGGTGGATAAATCCCCAGAACCTGACAAGGTGTTCCCTCGGACCCTGTGGGAGGCCAGTGCAGAAACTGCAGGGGCCCAAGCAGAGATATTTAAAGCATCCTTAGCCACGGGTGAGCTGCCAGATGATTGGGGGTTACCTAAGGTTTTCCATCGTTTAAGAAAGGCTCTAAGTATAAGCCAGCAAATTGTAGGCTGGTGAGTCTGACATCGGTAGTGGGAAAGGTTTTGGAAGGCAGTTCTGAGGGACCAGATATTCCATGGCATGCAAAAGTTTGGGCACCGCTGGTCAAAATTTCTGTTATTGTGAATAGCTACGTGAGTAAAAGATGACCTGTTTTGCAAAAGGCATAAAGTTAAAGAGAACACATTTATGTAATATTTTAAGCAAGATTACTTTTTTATTTCTATCTTTTACAGTTTCAAAATAACAAAAAAGGAAAAGGGCCCGAAGCAAAAGTTTGGGCACCCTGCATGGTCAGTACTTAGTAACACCCCCTTTGGTAAGTATCACAGCTTGTAAACGCTTTCTGTAGCCAGCTAAGAGTCTTTAAGTTCTTGTTTGGGGGATTTTTGCCCACTCTTCCTTGTAAAAGGCTTCTAGTTCTGTGAGATTCTTGGGCTGTCTTGCATGCACTGCTCTTTTGAGGTCTATCCACAGATTTTTGATGATGTTTAGGTCGGGAAACTGAGGGCCATGGCAAAACCTTCAGCTTGTGCCCCTTGAGGTAGTCCATTGTGGATTTTGAGGTGTGTTTAGGATCATTATCCTGTTGTAGAAGCCATCCTCTTTCCATCTTCAGCTTTTTTACAGACTGTGTGATGTTTGCTTCCAGAATTTGCTGGTATTTAATTGAATTCATTCTTCCCTCTACCAGTGAAATGTTCCCCGTGCCACTGGCTGCAACATGCATCGATCCACCCCCCGCTTTACAGTTGGAGAGGTGTATTTTTCATGAAA
This sequence comes from Hemitrygon akajei, assembly GCF_048418815.1. Taxonomy (NCBI): domain Eukaryota; kingdom Metazoa; phylum Chordata; class Chondrichthyes; order Myliobatiformes; family Dasyatidae; genus Hemitrygon; species Hemitrygon akajei. Next base: position 42,426,281 of record NC_133147.1, on the reverse strand, counting down.
TCTTCACCCTTTTTTTCTCCAAACATACCTTTGCTCATTGCAGCCAAAAAGTTCTAGTTTAACTTCATCAGTCCACAGGACTTGTTTCCAAAATGCATCAGGCTTGTTTAGATGTTCCTTTGCAAACTTCTGACGCTGAATTTTGTGGTGAGGACACAGGAAAGGTTTTCTTCTGATGACTCTTCCATGAAGGTCATATTTGTGCAGGCGTCACTGCACAGTAGAACAGTGCACCACCACTCCAGAGTCTGCTAAACCTTCCTGAAGGTCTTTTCAGTCAAATGGGGGTTTTGATTTGCCTTTCTAGCAATCCTACGAGCAGTTCTCTTGTAAAGTTTACTTGGTCTTCGAGACCTCAACTTGACCTCCGCCGTTCCTGTTAACTGCCATTTCTTAATTCCATTACAAACTGAGGAAGCGGCTACCAAAAAACGCTTTGTTATCTTCTTACAGCCTTCTCCTGCTTTGTGGGCATAATTTATTTTAATTTTCAGAGTGCTAGGCAGCTGCTTAGAGGAGCCTATGGCTGCTGATTGTTGGGACAAGGTTTGAGGAGTCAGGGTTTGAAATTTGCATCACCTGGCCTTTCCTAATGATGACTGTGAACAAGCTATTGCCCTAACAAGCTAATTAAGCTCTGAGATCTTGGTAAAAGTTGTCTGAGAGCTCAAATCTCTTGGGGTGCCCAAACTTTTGCATGGTGTTCCTTTCCTTTTTTTAAACTCTAAAATTGTATAAAACAAAAATAATACACTAATCTTGCTTAAAATATTGAAAAGAGTGTTTCATCTTTAACTATGACTTTTGGAGATCAGTTCATCTTCTACTCATTTAGCTATTCACAGTAACAGAAATTGTGACCAGGGTGCCCGAGCTTTTGCATGCCACTGTATATGGATAGACAGGGACTGATTAGGGTTAATCTATATGGCTATATGTCCTAGAGAAATACAGCACAGAAATAGGCCCTTTGGCCCATCTAGTCCATGCCAAAACCATTTAACTTGCCTACTCCCAATGACCTGCACCCGCACTATAGCCTTCCATATCCCTACTATCCAGGTACCTATCCAAACTTTTCTTAATCACGCTCCTATGGACCACTTATGCTGGCAGCTCATTTCCCACACTCTCAACACTCTGAAGAAATTTCCCCTCATGTTCCCCTCAGACATTTCACCTTTCACCCTTAAGCCATGATCTCTGGTCCCACCCAACCTCAGTAGAAAAAGTGTTTATCTATACCCCTCATAATTTTGTATACCTCTATCAAATCTCATCTATATTCTAAAGAATACAGTCGTAATCTGTTAAATCTTTCCGTATAACTCAGGTCCTCCAAACCCAGCAACATCCTTGTAAATTTTCTCTGCACTCTTTCAACATTATTTACATCTTTCCTGCAGGTAGGTGACTAAAACTGCGCCAAATTAGGCTGACCAATGTCTTGTACAACATCAACATAACATCCCATCTCCTGTACTCGATATATTGATTTATGAAGGCCAATGTGCCAAAAGCTTTCTTTATAAATGTATCAACCTGTGACGCCTCTTTCAGCGAATTACGTACCTCTATTCTCAGATCCCTTTGTTCTACCACACTCCTCAGACTGTTCACTGTGTAAGACCTACCCTGGTTGGTCCTACCGAAATGCAAAACCTCACGCCTAATGCAAAACCTACAATATTCCATCTTCCATTTTTCAGCCCATTTTTTCATCTGATACAGATCCCTCTGCAAGCCTTCCTCACTCTCTACCGCAACCCCCAATCTTGGTGTCATCTGAAAATTTGCTGATCCACTTAACCGCATTATCATCCGGATCATCGATATAGATGGCAAACAATAGAGGACTCAGCACTGATCCCTGCAGCACACCACTATCAGAGAGGCAACCCTCTGCTACCACTCTCTGGCTTTTTCCACAAAGCCAATGCCTAATCCAGTTTACTACCTGATCCTGAATGGCAAGCAAATGAACCTTTTTGATCAGCCTCCCGCGCGGGACCTCATCAAATGCCTTCCTAGGGTCCATGTAGACAACATACCGTGCCTTGCCTTCATCCACTTTCCTGGTAACTTCCTCAAAAAAGATTGGTTAGATGTGACCTATCATGCACAAAGCCATGCTGACTATCCTTAATCAGTCCATATTTACTCAAATACTTATAAATTTGGTCCCTTAGAATACCTTCCAATAACTTTCCCACGCTGATGTCAGGCTCACTGGCCTATAATTTCCTGGTTTCTGTTTAAGCCTTTCTTAAACAGTGGAACAACATTGGCTATCCTCCAATCCTCTGGTACCTCTCCTGTCGCTAAGGATGTTCTAAATATCTCTGCTATGATCCCAGCAATTTCTGCACTTGCCTCCCAGAGGGTGTGAGGGAACACCTTGTTAGACCCTGGGGCATTTGTCCATCCTGATTTGCCTCAAGGCAGAAAACACCTCTTCCTTTGTAATCTGTAGAAGGTCGATGAAATTGATACTGCTTTGCCTCGTTTTTATAGACTCTGTATCCATCTCCCGAGTAAATACAGATGTAAAGGATGCATTTAAGATCTTCCCCCATCTCTTTTGGCTCCACACATGGAATACCATTCTGATCTTCTAGAGGACCAATTTTGTCCCTAGCAAATCTTTAGCTTTTAACATAACTGTGGATTCTCTTTCACTTTGTCTGCTAGAGCAACTTCTTGCCTTCTTTTAGTCTTCCTAATTTCTTTTTTAAGGGTTCTCTTGCATTTCTTGTACTCAATAAGCATTTCATTTATTCCTTCTTGCCTGTACCTGCTATGCACTTTTTTCTCTTAACTAGGGGCTCAATATTTCTCAAAAACCGAAGTTCCCTACACTTGTTACCTTTACCTTTTATTCTGACAAGCAGGTACTAGCTTTGTACTTTCAAGCTGAAGGCCTCCCACTTTTCAAGTACACCTTTGCCAGAAAACAGACTGTCTCAATCCACACTTTTCACCAATCTCAACCCTCGGACCAGAACTACCTCTTTGCATATTTACTTTGAAACTAATGGCACTGCGGTCACTGGATGCAAAGTGATCCCCTACACAAACTTCTGTCACCTGCCCTGTCTCATGCCCTAACAGCAGATCAAGTATCGCACCACTCTTTCATTGGAACTTCTACGTACTGATGAAAGAAACTTTCCTGAACACATTTGACAAACTCTATCCTATCTAGTTCTTTTACAGTATAGGCGTCCCAGTCAATTTGTGGAAAGTTAAAATCACCTACTATAACAATGTTATGTTTCTTGCAGCAGTCTGTGATCTATTTACAAATTTGTTCCTCTAAATCCCTAGGACATTTCGGTTTAATAGCCCTATTAATGTGGTCATACCTTTCTTATTTCTCAGTTCCAGTAGTCGAGTTCTCCAACCTGTCCTGACAGAGCACTGCCGTGACATTTTCCCTAACTAGTAATGCCACCCCTCCCCCTTTAATCTCTCCCACTCTGTCAAGTCTTAACAATGGAACCCTGGGATACTGAACTGTCAGTCCAGCCCGTCCTGCAGCCACCTCAGTAATGTGTGTGGTAAATTGTGTCTAACCAGTCTTGCAGAATTTTTTGAGGAAGTTACCAGGAAAGCTGACAAAGGCAAGGCAGTGGATATTGTCTACATGGACATTAGCATGGACTTTGACAAGGTCCTACATGGGACGTTGGTCAAGAAGGTTCATTCACTTGATATTCAAGATGAGGTAGTGAATTGGATTAGACTTTGGCTTCACGGTTGAAACCAGTGATTGGTATTAGATGGTTGCCTCTCTGACTGGAGGCCTGTGTGCTGCATGAATCAGGGCCGAGCCTGTTGTTGTTTGTCATCTATATCAACTGTCTGGATGATAATGTCATAAACTGGATCAGGAAGACTATCAAAGCTGGAAAATGGGCTGAAAATTTGCCAGATGGGGTTTAATATAATTAAGTGTGAGGTGTTGCTCTTTGGGAGGACTAACTAGGGTAGTTGGACAGTAGGACACTGAGGAGTGTGGAAGAACACAGGGATCTGAGAATACACGTCAATAACTCATTGGAAGTGTTGTCACAGATAGAGAGGGTCGTAAAGGAAGCTTTTGGCACATAGGCCTTTATAAGTCAAAATAAAGTATCACTGCACTACAAAGGAATTTGCTCCAGCCACTCACTGTCTGCGCCCTGCCCCCACCCTTTGCCCTGGTGCACACACCTCTCGCTGAAGTTGTTCCACCCTCTCCCTCTGGATCAGACACTGCGCCGTGCTCCTGTCGCCCAAACTGTGTACGTCATCAAGGTGCCTGAAGGAAGAGTAAAGACCGGGGTGTCATCAGACCAGGAGCCCATCTGTGCCTGGGGCAAGGGATGATGAAAAGGAAGATATGTAAGGGGAGGGTGAAGGAGAAGAGGGACTGAAGGGATGGGGGGAGTTTGAGAGATGAGGGGAGAGAAAGGGATGAGTGGGTGGGGAGGGTGATGGATGGAGTGATGAGTCTTTAGGGAAGGGAAGGTGAGAGATGGAGGGGTGGAGCACGAGGAGAGCAACATGGAGAGATGGGACGGGCTGGGGCTGGTGTGAGGAGCAAGGTGAGGGGGAACAGCCCCAAATCCTCCCTTCTCCCACCACCCCATCAAACCCTGTATCTTAGTGTTCTGCTGCACATATGCCCCTCACCCATCCCACACTCCCCTGTCCCAACCTAGTGGCTTTAAGATATGGCCTGTCATATCTGACTGCTCCCCACCCCTGGGACAGGTCCCCCCCCCCCCACCATCCTAGACAGAAGAACCTGAGGGACGATGGGGTGGAAGGAAGAGTTTGTATTCCTCCCCCCTCCCCACACTGGGTAAGCCCCAGTCCCAGGACAGCAGGGCCTGAGGGACGATGGGGTGGAAGGAAGAGTTTGTATTCCTCCCCCCTCCCCACCACTGGGTAAGCCCCTGTCCCAGGACAGCAGGGCCTGAGGGACGATGGAGTGGAAGGAAGAGTTTGTATTCCTCCCCCCTCCCCACCACTGGGTAAGCCCCTGTCCCAGGACAGCAGGGCCTGAGGGACGATGGAGTGGAAGGAAGAGTTTGTATTCCTCCCCCCTCCCCACCACTGGGTAAGCCCCTGTCCAGGACAGCAGGGCCTGAGGGACGATGGGGTGGAAGGAAGAGTTTGTATTCCTCCCCCCTCCCCACCACTGGGTAAGCCCCTGTCCCAGGACAGCAGGGCCTGAGGGACGATGGAGTGCAAGATGGCGGGAAATTACTACAGATAGAAATTGTACTGCTCCCCTCAACCCTTCTTGGTTCAGCCCCTGTCTCAGGACAGCAGAACATGAGAGACGGAGGAGGAAGGCAGTGGTAGCTTACTTCGGGAGAGTTGCCACTGCCGATCCCCTCCCCTCATCACCCCCCGTCCCCGGACAGCAGAGCCGAGGGACAAAGTAGGGGAAGGTGACGGGAGCTTACTTCAGGAAGAGTTCATACTGCTTGAAGACCTGTTCACATCCCGGCCACTTGCAGAAACCATGGGCAAACAAGGGGTTCGGCAGCCTGGCGTCCCTGGAGAGTTGTAGAAGGAGCTATTAATGGCAAGGCAGCTGCAGTCTCCTCAAGCCTCTCTTCTGTGCTCTGTCCAAAACCCCTCCCACCTCCGTCTGTGTCACAGCCTACAAAAACCTCTGTCCATGTGACTGTATGCATCTCCTCCCCCCCCCACCCCCCCAACCAGTGTGACTATGCCTCCGACCCACTGTGTGACTCTGCGTCCCCCATCAGTGTGACTGTACGCACCCGCGCCTGTGTGACTGTACACCCCACCATTGGTGTGACCACACCTGTCGGTGTGACTGTGCGCCCCCCGGTCAGTGTGACTGTGCGCCCCTCCCCCCGTCGGGTGTGATTGTGCGCCCCTCCCCCCGTCGGTGTGACTGTGCGCCCCTCCCCCCGGTCGGTGTGACTGTGCGCTCCTCCCCCTGTCGGTGTGACTGTGCGCCCCCCGGTCGGTGGGTGACTGTGCGCCCCTCCCCCCCGTCGGTGTGACTGTGCGCCCCTCTCCCCCCCGGTCGGTGTGACTGTGCGCCCCTCCCCCCGTCGGTGTGACTGTGCGCCCCTCTCCCCCCGGTCGGTGTGACTGTGCGCCCCTCCCCCCGGTCGGTGTGACTGTGCGCCCCTCCCCCCGTCGGTGTGACTGTGCGCCCCTCCCCTCCCCGTCGGTGTGACTGTGCGACCCTCCCCTCGTCGGTGTGACTGTGCGCCCCTCCCCGTCGGTGTGACTGTGCGACCCTCCCCTCGTCGGTGTGACTGTGCGACCCTCCCCTCGTCGGTGTGACTGTGCGCCCCTCCCCTCCCCGTCGGTGTGACTGTGCGACCCTCCCCTCGTCGGTGTGACTGTGCGACCCTCCCCTCGTCGGTGTGACTGTGCGCCCCTCCCCTCCCCGTCGGTGGTGACTGTGTGCCCCTCCCCTCCCCGTCGGTGTGACTGTGCGGCCCCCTCCCCTCCCCGTCGGTGTGACTGTGCGCCCCTCCCCTCCCCGTCGGTGTGACTGTGCGCCCTTCCCCCCGTCGGTGTGACTGTGCGCCCCTCCCTTCCCCGTCGGGTGTGACTGTGCGCCCCTCCCCCTCCCCGTCGGTGTGGACTGTGCGCCCCTCCCCTCCCCATCGGTGTGACTGTGCGACCCTCCCCTCCCCGTCGGTGTGACTGTGCGCCCCTCCCCTCCCCCCGTCGGTGTGACTGTGCGCCCTTCCCCCCGTCGGTGTGACTGTGCGCCCCTCCCCTCCCCCCGTCGGTGTGACTGTGCGCCCTTCCCCCCATCGGTGTGACTGTGCGCCCCTCCCTTCCCCGTCGGTGTGACTGTGCGCCCCTCCCCTCCCCGTCGGTGTGACTGTGCGCCCCCTCCCCTCCCCCATCGGTGTGACTGTGCGACCCTCCCCTCCCCGTCGGTGTGACTGTGCGCCCCTCCCCTCCCCCCGTCGGTGTGACTGTGCGCCCCTCCCCTCCCCCCCGTCGGTGTGACTGTGCGCCCCTCCCCTCCCCGTCGGTGTGACTGTGCGCCCCCTCCCCTCCCCGTCGGTGTGACTGTGCGCCCCTCCCCCCCGTCGGTGTGACTGTGCGCCCCTCCCCATCGGTGTGACTGTGCGCCCCTCCCCGTCGGTGTGATTGTGCGCCCCTCCCCGTCGGTGTGATTGTGCGCCCCTCCCCCCGGTCGGTGTGACTGTGCGCCCCCCCCGGTCGGTGTGACTGTGCGCCCCCCCGGTCGGTGTGACTGTGCGCCCCTCCCCCCGTCGGTGTGGACTGTGCGCCCCCCCGGTCGGTGTGACTGTGCGCCCCCCCCGGTCGGTGTGACTGTGCGCCCCTCCCCCCCGTCGGTGTGACTGTGCGCCCCTCCCCCCGGTCGGTGGTGACTGTGCGCCCCTCCCCCCGGTCGGTGTGACTGTGCGCCCCCCCCGGTCGGTGTGACTGTGCGCCCCCCCGGTCGGTGTGACTGTGCGCCCCTCCCCCGGTCGGTGTGACTGTGCGCCCCCTCCCCCCGTCGGTGTGACTGTGCGCCCCCCCGGTCGGTGTGACTGTGCGCCCCCCCGGTCGGTGTGACTGTGCGCCCCTCCCCCCGTCGGTGTGACTGTGCGCCCCTCCCCCTGTCGGTGTGACTGTGCGCGCCCCCCGGTCGGTGTGACTGTGCGCCCCCCCGGTCGGTGTGACTTGTGCGCCCCCCCGGTCGGTGTGACTGTGCGCCCCCCCCGGTCGGTGTGACTGTGCGCCCCTCCCCCCGTCGGTGTGACTGTGCGCCCCTCCCCCCGTCGGTGTGACTGTGCGCCCCTCCCCCCGTCTGTGTGACTGTGCGCCCCTCCCCCCGGTCGGTGTGACTGTGCGCCCCTCCCCCCGGTCGGTGTGACTGTGCGCCCCTCCCCCCGGTCGGTGTGACTGTGCGCCCCCCCGGTCGGTGTGACTGTGCGCCCCTCCCCCCGGTCGGTGTGACTGTGCGCCCCTCCCCCCGGTCGGTGTGACTGTGCGCCCCCCGGTCGGTGTGACTGTGCGCCCCTCCCCCCGTCGGTGTGACTGTGCGCCCCTCCCTCCCCGTCGGTGTGACTGTGCGCCCCTCCCCTCCCCGTCGGTGTGACTGTGCGCCCCTCCCCCCGTCGGTGTGACTGTGCGCCCCTCCCCTCCCCGTCGGTGTGACTGTGCGCCCCCCGGTCGGTGTGACTGTGCGCCCCTCCCCCGCGTCGGTGTGACTGTGCGCCCCTCCCCCCGTCGTTGTGACTGTGCGCCCCTCCCCCCGGTCGGTGTGACTGTGCGCCCCCCTCCCCCCGGTCGGTGTGACTGTGCGCCCCTCCCCCCGGTCGGTGTGACTGTGCGCCCCTCCCCCCGGTCGGTGTGACTGTGCGCCCATCCCCCGTCGTCGGTGTGACTGTGCGCCCCTCCCCCCGTCGGTGTGACTGTGCGCCCCTCCCCCCGGTCGGTGTGACTGTGCGCCCCTCCCCCCGGTCGGTGTGACTGTGCGCCCCTCCCCCCGGTCGGTGTGACTGTGCGCCCCTCCCCCCGGTCGTTGTGACTGTGCGCCCCTCCCCCCGTCGGTGTGACTGTGCGCCCCTCCCCTCCCCGTCGGTGTGACTGTGCGCGCCCTCCCCTCCCCGTCGGTGTGACTGTGCGCCCCTCCCCCCCCGTCGGTGTGACTGTGCGCCCCTCCCCCCCGTCGGTGTGACTGTGCGCCCCTCCCCCCGTCGGTGTGACTGTGCGCCCCTCCCCCCGTCGGTGTGACTGTGCGCCCCTCCCCCCGTCGGTGTGACTGTGCGCCCCTCCCCCCGTCGGTGTGACTGTGCGCCCCTCCCCCCGTCGGTGACTGTGCCCCTCCCCCGTCGGTGTGACTGTGCGCCCCCTCCCCTCCCCGTCGGTGGTGACTGTGCGCCCCTCCCCATCGGTGTGACTGTGCGCCCCCCGTCGGTGTGACTGTGCGCCCCTCCCCCCGTCGGTGTGACTGTGCGCCCCTCCCCCCGTCGGTGTGACTGTGCGCCCCTCCCCCGTCGGTGTGACTGTGCGCCCCTCCCCCCGGTCGGTGTGACTGTGCGCCCCTCCCCTCCCCGTCGGTGTGATTGTGCGCCCCTCCCCGTCGGTGTGATTGTGCGCCCCTCCCCCGGTCGGTGTGACTGTGCGCCCCCCGGTCGGTGTGACTGTGCGCCCCCCCCGGTCGGTGTGACTGTGCGCCCCCCCGGTCGGTGTGTGACTGTGCGCCCCCCGGTCGGTGTGACTGTGCGCCCCCCCGGTCGGTGTGAGCTGTGCGCCCCCCCGGTCGGTGTGACTGTGCGCCCCCCCGGTCGGTGTGACTGTGCGCCCCCCCGGTCGGTGTGATTGTGCGCCCCTCCCCCGAGTCGGTGTGACTGTGCGCCCCTCCCCATCGGTGTGACTGTGCGCCCCTCCCCGTCGGTGTGATTGTGCGCCCCTCCCCGTCGGTGTGATTGTGCGCCCCTCCCCCCGGTCGGTGGTGGATTGTGCGCCCCTCCCCCGGTCGGTGTGACTGTGCGCCCCCCCCGGTCGGTGTGACTGTGCGCCCCCCCGGTCGGTGTGACTGTGCGCCCCCCGGTCGGTGTGACTGTGCGCCCCCCCGGTCGGTGTGATTGTGCGCCCCTCCCCCTGTCGGTGTGACTGTGCGCCCCCCGGTCGGTGTGACTGTGCGCCCCCCCGGTCGGTGTGACTGTGCGCCCCCCGTCTGTCGGTGTGACTGTGCGCCCCTCCCCCTGTCGGTGTGACTGTGCGCCCCTCCCCGGTCGGTGTGACTGTGCGCCCCTCCCCCCGTCGGTGTGACTGTGCGCCCCCCCGTCGGTGTGACTGTGCGCCCCCCCGTCGGTGTGACTGTGCGCCCCCCCGTCGGTGTGACTGTGCGCCCCCCCGGTCGGTGTGACTGTGCGCCCCCCCCCGTCGGTGTGACTGTGCGCCCCCCCCGGTCGGTGTGACTGTGCGCCCCCCCGGTCGGTGTGACTGTGCGCCCCCCGGTCGGTGTGACTGTGCGCCCCCCCGGTCGGTGTGACTGTGCGCCCCCCCCGGTCGGTGTGACTGTGCGCCCCCCCCGTCGGTGTGACTGTGCGCCCCCCCGGTCGGTGTGACTGTGCGCCCCCCCCCGTCGGTGTGACTGTGCGCCCCCCGGTCGGTGTGACTGTGCGCCCCCCCCGGTCGGTGTGACTGTGCGCCCCCCCCCGTCGGTGTGACTGTGCGCCCCCCCGGTCGGTGTGACTGTGCGCCCCCCGTCTGTCGGTGTGACTGTGCGCCCCTCCCCCTGTCGGTGTGACTGTGCGCCCCTCCCCGGTCGGTGTGACTGTGCGCCCCTCCCCCCGTCGGTGTGACTGTGCGCCCCTCCCCCCGTCGGTGTGACTGTGCGCCCCCCCGTCGGTGTGACTGTGCGCCCCCCCCGTCGGTGTGACTGTGCGCCCCCCCCGGTCGGTGTGACTGTGCGCCCCCCCGGTCGGTGTGACTGTGCGCCCCCCCGGTCGGTGTGACTGTACGCCCCTCCCCGTCGGTGTGACTGTGCGCCCCCCCGGTCGGTGTGACTGTGCGCCCCCCCGGTCGGTGTGACTGTGCGCCCCTCCCCCTGTCGGTGTGACTGTGCGCCCCCCCCGGTCGGTGTGACTGTGCGCCCCCCCGGTCGGTGTGACTGTGCGCCCCCCCCGGTCGGTGTGACTGTGCGCCCCTCCCCCCGGTCGGTGTGACTGTGCGCCCCTCCCCCCGGTCGGTGTGACTGTGCGCCCCTCCCCCCGGTCGGTGTGACTGTGCGCCCCCCGGTCGGTGTGACTGTGCGCCCCTCCCCCCCGTCGGTGTGACTGTGCGCCCCTCCCCTCCCCGTCGGTGTGACTGTGCGCCCCTCCCCCCGTCGGTGTGACTGTGCGCCCCTCCCCTCCCCGTCGGTGTGACTGTGCGCCCCTCCCCTCCCCGTCGGTGTGACTGTGCGCCCCTCCCCTCCCCGTCGGTGTGACTGTGCGCCCCTCCCCTCCCCGTCGGTGTGACTGTGCGCCCCTCCCCCCGTCGGTGTGACTGTGCGCCCCTCCCCTCCCCGTCGGTGTGACTGTGCGCCCCTCCCCCCGTCGGTGTGACTGTGCGCCCCTCCCCTCCCCGTCGGTGTGACTGTGCGCCCCTCCCCTCCCCGTCGGTGTGACTGTGCGCCCCTCCCCCCGTCGGTGTGACTGTGCGCCCCTCCCCTCCCCGTCGGTGTGACTGTGCGCCCCTCCCCTCCCCGTCGGTGTGACTGTGCGCCCCTCCCCTCCCCGTCGGTGTGACTGTGCGCCCCTCCCCTCCCCGTCGGTGTGACTGTGCGCCCCCCGGTCGGTGTGACTGTGCGCCCCTCCCCCCGTCGGTGTGACTGTGCCCCTCCCCTCCCCGTCGGTGTGTCTGTGCCCCTCCCCTCCCCCCGTCGGTGTGACTGTGCGCCCCTCCCCTCCCCGTCGGTGTGACTGTGCGCCCCTCCCCCCGTCGGTGTGACTGTGCGCCCCTCCCCTCCCCGTCGGTGTGACTGTGCGCCCCTCCCCTCCCCGTCGGTGTGACTGTGCGCCCCTCCCCCTGTCGGTGTGACTGTGCGCCCCTCCCCTCCCCGTCGGTGTGACTGTGCGCCCCCCGGTCGGTGTGACTGTGCGCCCCTCCCCCCGTCGGTGTGACTGTGCGCCCCTCCCCTCCCCGTCGGTGTGACTGTGCGCCCCTCCCCCCGTCGGTGTGACTGTGCGCCCCTCCCCTCCCCGTCGGTGTGACTGTGCGCCCCTCCCCCCGTCGGTGTGACTGTGCGCCCCTCCCCTCCCCATCGGTGTGACTGTGCGCCCCTCCCCCCGTCTGTGTGACTGTGCGCCCCTCCCCATCGGTGTGACTGTGCGCCCCTCCCCTCCCCGTCGGTGTGACTGTGCGCCCCTCCCCATCGGTGTGACTGTGCGCCCCTCCCCCCGTCGGTGTGACTGTGCGCCCCCTCCCCTCGTCGGTGTGACTGTGCGCCCCTCCCCCTCCCCGTCGGTGTGATTGTGCGCCCCTCCCCCCGTCGGTATGACTGTGCGCCCCTCCCCATCGGTGTGACTGTGCGCCCCTCCCCCCGTCGGTGTGACTGTGCGCCCCTCCCCTCCCCATCGGTGTGACTGTGCGCCCCTCCCCCCGTCTGTGTGACTGTGCGCCCCTCCCCATCGGTGTGACTGTGCGCCCCTCCCCTCCCCGTCGGTGTGACTGTGCGCCCCTCCCCTCCCCGTCGGTGTGACTGTGCGCCCCTCCCCCCGTCTGTGTGACTGTGCGCCCCTCCCCATCGGTGTGACTGTGCGCCCCTCCCCTCCCCGTCGGTGTGACTGTGCGCCCCTCCCCTCCCCGTCTGTGTGACTGTGCGCCCCTCCCCGTCGGTGTGATTGTGCGCCCCTCCCCATCGGTGTGACTGTGCGCCCCTCCCCATCGGTGTGACTGTGCGCCCCTCCCCCCGTCGGTGTGACTGTGCGCCCCTCCCCTCGTCGGTGTGACTGTGCGCCCCTCCCCTCCCCGTCGGTGTGATTGTGCGCCCCTCCCCCCGTCGGTATGACTGTGCGCCCCTCCCCATCGGTGTGACTGTGCGCCCCTCCCCCCGTCGGTGTGACTGTGCGCCCCTCCCCTCCCCGTCGGTGTGATTGTGCGCCCCTCCCCCCGTCGGTATGACTGTGCGCCCCTCCCCTCCCCCGGTCGGTGTGACTGTGCGCCCCTCCCCATCGGTGTGACTGTGCGCCCCCCGGTCGGTGTGACTGTGCGCCCCTCCCCCCGTCGGTGTGACTGTGCGCCCCTCCCCATCGGTGTGACTGTGCGCCCCTCCCCCCGTCGGTGTGACTGTGCGCCCCTCCCCATCGGTGTGACTGTGCGCCCCTCCCCGTCGGTGTGACTGTGCGCCCCTCCCCTCCCCGTCGGTGTGACTGTGCGACCCTCCCCTCCCCGTCGGTGTGACTGTGCGCCCCTCCCCTCCCCGTCGGTGTGACTGTGCGCCCCTCCCCCCGTCGGTGTGACTGTGTGCCCCTCCCCATCGGTGTGACTGTACGCCCCTCCCCCCGTCGGTGTGACTGTGCGCCCCTCCCCGTCGGTGTGATTGTGCGCCCCCCGTCTGTGTGACTTTGCGCCCCTCCCCCCGGTCGGTGTGACTGTGCGCCCCTCCCCATCGGTGTGACTGTACGCCCCTCCCCGTCGGTGTGACTGTACGCCCCTCCCCGTCGGTGTGACTGTGCGCCCCCCGGTCGGTGTGACTGTGCGCCCCCCGTCTGTGTGACTTTGCGCCCCTCCCCCCGGTCGGTGTGACTTTGCGCCCCTCCCCCCGTCGGTGTGACTGTGCGCCCCTCCCCCTCCCCCCGTCGGTGTGACTGTACGCCCCTCCGTCCGTGTGAATTTATGCCCTCCATGGTGTCCATGTGACTGTGTGCCTCTCCGTCAGTGTGACTTTACGCCCCTCTGTCTGTGTCAGGTGCACACCCCCCGCACGGCCGTGTGACAGTACAACTCCCCCTCCCCCCCGATCCGTGTGACGGTATGCCCCCACACATACGTGGGAGCGTAAACCCCTCTGCCCGTGGGAACATAAACCCTCCATCTGTGTGACTATTTGACTCCCCACCTCCTTTTGGTACACCTTTCGTCTGTGAGAGGGTATACGCACCCCCTGCCCGCGTGACGGTATGCTCCCACCCGCCCATGTGCGGTAAGTGCCTTCCCGTCCACCCGACGATATGCCCCCCTCTATTGCCCACATGTCACACCCCCAGCTCCCCCTCTGCCACTGTTCCAGCCCATTGCCCCCCCCCCCCCCACTCACCGTTCTATGACAGAGTTTGGGCTGGACCCACTGGTAGGCACAGAGCTACAGCAGAAAACAAGGGCCGGTGCCTGGGTAGAGGGGGCAGCTGGTGCTGCTGAGCCACCGAGGAGATGCCCTGATGGGTAGGTGGTCGGCTCAGAGCTCAGGGATTCCATCTCTTGGGGAAACCACGCCGTACCGGGGAAGGCAGCTCCTGTAGTTACACAGACAGTAGTCAGCTCTGGCGTGGGGAAGCGGTGCAGGGGGTAGAGGGGTGTGGGTGGAAGGGGGAGAGACAGAGAGGGAAATAGGGAAGAAGGGAGAGAGGGAGGGGGTGGGGAGGGAATGTGAAGAAGAAGGGAAGGAGGGTATGAGATGTCTGGAGAGGAAAGGAGAAAAGGGGAGAGATTGGGAGGGAATGTACGGAAGGGTGAGAGGAAAGGAGGCATTGATGGGTGGGGAGAGAGTGAGGAGGGAACGGGGTAGAGAGGAAGAGGAAGGAAAACGAGAATGAGGGAGCATTGGAGAAGAAAGTGAGTTGGTGAGGCAGTGAGAAGAGGGAGAGGGGAGTAGAGAGAGGGAGGGGAGAGAGATAGGGTGGTGAGGGGAGAGGGAATGTACAGAAGGCAAGAAGTATCGGTGGTACGGAGAGGGAGTGGAAGGGAGAGATGGGTGGGGAGGGAGGGCTAGAAGATCAGAGGAGGGGGAAATGAGGGTGGTGAGGGGGAGACTCGATAGAGAGGAGGAGGGGAGGGGGGTGACTAGAAGATATAGTGAAGGAGGGCTGGGGAGAGTAGAAAATACAGAGAAGGAGGGGAGAGATTGATTGGAAGGTAGCGAGTTTAGGAGCGAGGGAGCAAAGGAGGGGGGAGGCAAGCAGAGAGAGATAGGAGGAGCATTGGGGAGGGAGGTTCAGAGAGACGAGGGGCAAGAGGAGAGGGATTGAAGTTGGTGGGGAGGGAGGATCAATTCGCTGAGCCCCCCCCCCCCCCATGAGCAAGGGGCAGTGATGGTGAAGACCCCTCCCCCTCCCCTTTGCTCTACCTACCTGGGGGCATCAGGTGGTGTGTGAGGGCCAAGGGCGTGGTCTTCAGTACGAGTAGACCTCGGTGTAGGGGGCTGTGCTGGGGCAGGGGAGCCGAGGAAGCTGACTCCTGCAGAGAGAGGATTAAAGATAGTGTCTGCCCCGTCATCCTACACCTATTCTCTCACTCTCATATCCCACTCCCATCCCTCCCGCATACCCTCACTCACCTTCACCCATAACCCCTAACTGTCCCTGGGCACAATTCCTTCCCTCTCCCCCCACCCATTGCCCTGAGTGTGAGGGGAGAGGGCAGGCAAAGGGAAGGATGCAGGTGGGGTGAAAGGGTGCAGGAAGGGTAAGGCAAGAATGAGATTGGGGAGGGAGGGGAGTGGGACGAGAATTGGGAAGGGTGGAGGAATTTGGGGTATGGGAATGGAGGAGGTTGGAGAGGGAATGGGAGTGGGAGGAGGATTTTGGTGAGGAGGGGAGGGATGTCTGTGGCTGTGAACTTCCAGTGAGTGGAATAAATCCTTTTAATTTATCTTCAAGTATTAAACAAGACCTTGGATCACTGAATGCATCCTTCCCCAGTCTGTCATCCAGGTAATTCCAATCCAGGGCGGGGTTGGGGCACCCACCTACCTGTATCTGTGTGGGAGGCAGTGAGGCTGTGGTATCCCTGAGGGTGTGGGATTGGATCTCGCTCTCCACTGATGTGCTCCGCTCCCCTGATCCTGTCATGGTGTCTATAACAGTCCTGGGGCCAGAGACACTGCGGACTGAGGAACACAAACCAGGTGACGTGGATAACGAGGACCCCAACACCACCCCCACCCGACTGTCTGCAGAACACAGTATACCCATCACACTAAGTGCTCGTGTGTGTGTTCATCTGTGGGTGTTAGAGCATTTTTCTGTCATATATATGACCTTGTATGTGTATGTGTGGTTGACTGTGTGTGTCAGTGTCTGGCTGACCAGGATTGTGTGCATACCAGCATGTGTTGTTGTGCATCCGTTTTTGTGTTTTTGTGTGCATTTGCTTGGGTGGATGTGTGTGTCTGATTCACCATGTACGAATCTCAGTGTCATGCCTGTGTGCGCATCTGTGTTTTTGCACGTATGTAAGTTCGCGTGTGTGTGCACGCACGCAGCTTTCTCTCCCTCTGCTCCCCTCGCACAACCAGAGAAGTCAGGCTGCACCCCCACCCCCGGACACACCACGCAGGCTTGCTCCTTCGCACGCGTGCACCCCTCTCCCTTTTCACCTCCCTATAACCCAAGGTGACCAGCATTGAAGGTGAAGCCTGATAGTAATCAGAGCAGGCAAGCAAAGCCAGGACACATCAAGTCATCGTGTGGCTGGGTGGGGAATTGCGATTTACAACGTGTTTCCTGTTCTCGGAAATCGGAGCCAGTTCTGAACCCACTCTCCATCAGACCCGACCCAAAACACTAATTTCCAGACCCATTACCTCACTCTCCCTACTTCACCTTCTGTACTGGCACTCACTGAGCCCTCCTCCAGCCCCTGACACCCCTCCTCTGTAATCCTCTGCAACTCCTAACGGTTCTCCCTGATTTTGTAAACCCCACCCCATCTCTGTGACACCTTCACTACAGAACATCCCAATCCATTCCCGTAACCTAATCTTGTCTCTACACCCCTCCCGTCACAACATCCTGATGTGTCTCTGTAACATCCTCCGTCCACTAGACCCCTCCATGTCGTTGTAACCCCATCTGGTTGCTACACAACTTCCCATTTCTGTGACACCCTCCCTCCACAACATCCCAATCCATCTCTGTAACCCCCTCTGGCTGCTACACCACTCCCTGTCCCTGTAACTGCCTCCAGCCACACACCCCTTCCCATCTCTATAACTCTCTCCAGCCACTGCATCCCTCCTGGTCGCTGTAACCCCCGATGGCCCCTACACACCATCCCGTTTCTGTGATTCCCCTCTGGCCCATACAGATCATCCCTCTTCTGTAAATTCCCCCTTGCCTCCTACACCCCTCACCATCTCTGTGATCACCCCTCTCAATCTCTCTGACCTACTTCGGCCCTGAAGCCGTGAATTATTATTCAGAAATGCAGCATATTTGAACTTCCCAAAAACAGGAAATTGGGATGCCAACAAAGAACCCACAACAACACCCTGCAAGTGTTGGACACAGATTGAAGCTCCTTCCGTACTGTCCCATCACACTCTCCTAGGGTCACTCACAATGAAGCTCCCTTTACACTGCCCCATCACACACTCCTGGGGTCAGACATAGAGTGAAGCTCCCTCCACACTGTTCCATCACACACTGCCGGGGTCAGACACAGAGTGAAGCTCCCTCCACACTGCCCCATCACACACTCCCGGGGTCAGACACAGAGTGAACTCCCTGCACACCGTCCCATCAAACACTCCCGGGGTCAGACACAGAGTGAAGCTCCCTCCACACCGTCCCATCACACACTCCCGGGGTCAGACGCAGAGTGAAGCTCCCTCCACACCGTCCCATCACACATTCCCGGGGTCAGACGCAGAGTGAAGCCCCCTCCACACCGTCCCATCACACACTCCCGGGGTCAGACGCAGAGTGAATCTCCCTCCACACCGTCCCATCACACACTCCCGGGGTCAGACGCAGAGTGAAGCCCCCTCCACACCGTCCCATCACACACTCCCGGGGTCAGACGCAGAGTGAATCTCCCTCCACACCGTCCCATCACACACTCCCGGGGTCAGACGCAGAGTGAAGCCCCCTCAACACCGTCCCATCACACACTCCCGGGGTCAGACGCAGAGTGAATCTCCCTCCACACCGTCCCATCACACACTCCCGGGGTCAGACGCAGAGTGAAGCCCCCTCCACACCGTCCCATCACACATTCCCGGGGTCAGACGCAGAGTGAAGCTCCCTCCACACCGTCCCATCACACGCTCTCGGGGTCAGACGCAGAGTGAAGCTCCTTCCACACCGTCCCATCACACACTCCCGGGGTCAGACACAGAGTGAAACTCCCTCCACACCGTCCCATCACACACTCCCGGGGTCAGACACAGAGTGAATCTCCCTCCACACTGTCCCCTCACACACTCCCGGGGTCAGACGCAGAGTGAAACCCCCTCCACACCGTCCCATCACACACTCCTAGGGTTAGTTAGAAGCAATGTTCCCTCTAATTTTTAGTAGTCAATATGCACAAAAATCTTAAGTTGTGCAAATGTTTTTCCTGTGACAAAAGTATGTGCGCTCTGAATGCACACATGGCACAGTTTCTGTAGGTTTACAAAATATTTGACATAAAACTGCACAGAATAACAACAAAATAACTTACGTATTTAAGTCACTCAGTTATTTTTTTCTCTCTCCTGTTTTTGGCATTTACCCATTCTTTTTAAACTCTATCTAGACTAACAGAATTTCCATTCAATTGATAGCTTTTGATTCTCATTAACATATCCAAATGACATTCACCTAAATGGTTTCTCAGGTTGTTTTTTAGTTGATTCATTCAGCTAAAACCTCGCTCACAGTCTGCACTAGACGCAACTGTGCAAGGTCGCAAAACACCCTGCAAGTCTTGAAGTACAAATGCCACCATTTGAGCAAAGTTTGAAATCAGTTTGGATTTAATTTTTTCTTGCATGGAAAATTTTAAATCATTAAACTGTCTAACTATTACAGTATTTTCAGTTAGATAATCATGATATTTTAGACATAAGGCATTAACTTGTTTATTGCCAAATGTGAATTCACAATCTGCAATTGCGGAGAAATCAAAAGCTGACCATTCTTGTACCTCATCTTCAGGAAACCTTTCTTCTCAATGAACACAAAGACGATAAAAGTCAACAGCGAACTTATATCTGCTGTGATGTTTTCTTCATGTTGTCGACGTAGCAAAACTTTAACTTTGTCACTCCTCGAAACATTGTCTCCCAGATACTGCTTTCTTGTTAATTTTCCCTCGCGCAAAAGGAAGTGAATCAATCGGTGTCAGGCCACTCTTTTGCTGAACCTTGCACAGTGCAGCCAGTTCATCAAAGACATCACTTAAAACCTGTAAAGCTACTTTGTATGTGATGGTTATCAATTTCTTGTGACTGTATTTAGCTGAGGAAAGTCCATCTCCCACCTCCCATCCTCATCACATTCTACAGGGGTTGTATAGAGAGCATCCTGAGTAGCTGCATCACTGCCTGGTTTGGAAATTGCACCATCTCGGATCGCAAGACCCTGCAGCAGATAGTGAGGACAGCTGAGAAGACCATCGGGGTCTCTCTTCCCGCCATCACGGACATTTACACTACACGCTGCATCCGCAGAGCAAACAGCTTTATGAAGGACCCTGTGCACCCCTCATACAAACTCATCTCCCTCCTGCCATCTGGGAAAAGGCACCGAAGCATTCGGGCTTTCACGACCAGACTATGTAACAGTTTTTCCCCCAAGCTATCAGACTCCTCAATACCCAGAGCCTGGACTGGCACCTTTCTGCCCTATTGTCTTGTTTATTATTTATTGTAATGCCTGCACTGTTTTGTGCACTTTATGCAGTCCTGGGTAGGTCTGTAGTCTAGTGTAGTTTTTTACGTAGCTCAGTCTAGTTTTTGTACTGTGTCATGTAACACCATGGTCCTGAAAAACGTTGTCTCATTTTTACTGTGTACTGTACCAGCAGTTATGGTCAAAATGACAATAAAAAGTGACTTGACTTGATTTGACTGATCTTTTTCAATAAAAACTTAGTAAGCTACCTACAGGATTTGAAACAGATCTTTGTAAACTTTATGATATGAAGACTGCCCGCCAAAGATGGCTGCCACAGGAAAGGCAAGGTGACGTAAATTAGTGACGTGCATTGTGGTATTTGAAAAACCCACTAACTAGTTAACAGAAACATTTAGCTAAAAGACTATTTTCAATAACTATCATTATTAATTACTACATTATTTCAGGTAACTAACCTTTTGTGCACACGTTAATTTCCTTTGTGCTGGTTGAAAAACGTGTGTGCACGTGCACAGCTTAGAGGGACCGTAGGTTAGAAGCTCTCTCTAATCAGTCCTATGGAGCACACAAGGGGTTTAAATATGAATGCACATTAGAACTGAAGAGCAAACAATAGATTTTTTTTGGTTCTCAGCTGACGGGAGAAATAGCCAATACCCACTGGAGTGGAGCCGAACAGTAGCAGATTCGTGAAACAGTAGCAGAGTGGTGAATGGACCTATGAGGAGCCTGTTTGGACTGATACCATTTAGGTGAGAGTTTCACTGCTTCTGGAGTCTGGTGTGTGTGGTGGTGGAAGGAAGAGTGGGGGGCACTGTTGCAGGCGAGGGAGTGGGTGTCACATTGTGACTCCCTGATACCGTGGTAGAGGGAGGTGATTTCCACTGGGCTGATAGGGAATGCCCCAGCTTTCAGGTGTGCCGCTCGCCCTACAGGGCTGGCATAGCCCACACAAACCCATTCACAGAGAGAATGGGATGTTCTGCCTCTTGCCTGCAGGAACAGAGACCCAGGACCCTGGACCCTGACCCTGATCATGATTCTCCGTGGGGGTTCAGGAGTCCATCACACACACGGCTAAGGCACAGGCAGTCTGTGCCTTCAGCACACACACACATCACTTTCAACCACACTCGCCAGAATGGGGCAGCAATTAAACAGGGTCAGGTACAGAGAGAAGCTCCCTTGCATCGTCCCACAGAGTCAGACGGAGTGAAGCTACTTTTGCGCCATCTCATTACACATAGCGTGAAGCTCCCTCCGCATGGCCCCATCACACACTCCCGGGGTCAGACACAGAGTGAATCCCCCTCCATACCGTCCCATCACACACTCCCGGGGACAGTCATAGAGTGAAGCTCCCTCCACACTGTCCCATCACCCACTCCCAGGGACAGACACACAGTGAATCTCCCTCCACACTGTCCCATCACACTCTCCCGGGGTCAGACACAGAGTGAAACCCCCTCCACACCGTCCCATCACATACTCCCGAGGTCAGACACAGAGTGAAGCTCCCTGCACACCATCCCATCACACACTCCCGGGGTCAGACACAGAGTGAATCTCCCTCCACACCGTCCCATCACACACTCCCGGGGTCAGACACAGAGTGAATCTCCCTCCACACTGTCCCATCACACACTCCCAGGGACAGACACACAGTGAATCTCCCTCCACACCGTCCCATCACACACTCCCGGGGTCAGACACAGAGTGAAGCTCCCTCCATACCGTCCCATCACACACTCCCGGGGTCAGACACAGAGTGAATCCCCCTCCATACCGTCCCATCACACACTCCCGGGGTCAGTCATAGAGTGAAGCTCCCTCCACACTGTCCCATCACCCACTCCCAGGGTCAGACACAGAGTGAATCTCCCTCCACACCGTCCCATCACACACTCCCGGGGTCAGACACAGAGTGAAACTCCCTCCACACCGTCCCATCACACACTCCCGGGGTCAGACACAGAGTGAATCTCCCTCCACACCGTCCCATCACACACTCCCGGGGTCAGACACAGAGTGAATCTCCCTCCACACTGTCCCATCACACACTCCCAGGGACAGACACACAGTGAATCTCCCTCCACACCGTCCCATCACACACTCCCGGGGTCAGACACAGAGTGAAGCTCCCTCCATACCATCCCATCACACACTCCCGGGGTCAGACACAGAGTGAATCCCCCTCCATACCGTCCCATCACACACTCCCGGGGTCAGTCATAGAGTGAAGCTCCCTCCACACTGTCCCATCACACACTCCCGGGGTCAGACACAGAGTGAAACTCCCTCCACACCGTCCCATCACACACTCCCGGGGTCAGACACAGAGTGAATCTCCCTCCACACCGTCCCATCACACACTCCCGGGGTCAGACACAGAGTGAATCTCCCTCCACACCGTCCCATCACACACTCCGGAATCAGACAGAGAGAGCAGTTCCCTCTAAACCGTCCCATCACTCCGTTCTAAGCTGTTTCTCTATGTTGCATTTTGTGTGGCGATTCTCCTGTCTGGTGTTTTTGTTCAGATGTGTGGGCAGGAGTACGAGCCTGTTCAGTGCCCTCGGGTTGCTGACATTGACATAGCTGAAGCTGCTCCTGCCGCAGAGTTGCAACCCCCACCTCAGTGTGCCTCAGATAGTCTCCCTCCCTGCCTCCACCTCTCTGAGGCAGGTACTCCTTAAGAACCCTCACACTCCATCGGGTAGGTGGGGGATCAAATGTCCATCAGATCCCTTGCCTGCAGCTGCAGCCCACAGTCCCCATCCTGACTGCAGGCACCGGAACCTGGAGTGACTGTGCCCTCTCCCGCAGGGAATCAGTGGGTTGAACAGCATCTGTGGGGGGGGGGTTTACAGTCTGAGAGGAGTGAACTGTCTATATTTTGACCACTGTGCTTTCCCAGTCGGCTCACCCATTGCTGCAGACCGTGGGCTTCTGTGATGTGGACGAAGGGTTTGAGCTCGGTGAGAGAAAACACGACGTCCTCTCCAGTCTCTCGAGATACATTGGGGACAGAAACCTGAGGAAGACCACCCGGTCCCTTCCTTGTGTGTACAGAGGTCTCCCCACCCCCTCTCAGAAGCTGAATTCTGATTCCCAGGGACCACCTTGGGAATTGATTAGCCCTTCCAGCCACGGGGAGCAAAAACGCCCTCCTTCAGAAGATTAAGGGTGTGCTCAAAGGGGAAATAAAATGTCCTCACCCCTAAGAATTAGTCAGCACCTCTTTGCTGAGGAGCCAGGTTCCCCCTCCCCTCTCTTCAGGATCATTAGATCATTGGGTACTCACGTCTTGCTCTCCGCAGCTGGGACTCAGGCAGAGCAGGGGCCTATCAGCCCTTAAGACAGCTGAGAAAGGGAGGCGGTGCCCTGATGACTGACGCATCCCCCCCCCACCACCACCATCACCGTCACCTTCTCAGAACACAGGGCGGAGAGCGAAATTTCCCACTACCTCCCTCCCTCCACGTCAGCAGCCCGGCCATGCTAGAGGTACAACCAGCAACGACGTCACCCATCGTTCCATGACGAGCCGCTGCTGTTGGGAGTTGTGGGGGGAGCCACGTAAAAGCGTTCTACGGTTTCGCCCCCACCGCAGGTACACCGCTGGGGATTTCCGCGCCATCGGAGGAAACTCCCACCCCTCCACTGCCGGGAAGTTCCCGCTCCACTGGGAGGGCGTGCCGTGCTTCCGTGATCCAGCAAGAGTTATGGGGGGGATTTGTGCTGGGGGTGCAGCGTATTTTGTCACTTCACCCTGAGCAACCACAGTCCACTGCACCCTCTATTAACATAGGAACGGCACAATCATCACCGAGTCCAATGATGGCCAACATGATCCAGGACTTTGCCATCCTCTCCCAGTGAGAGTGTTCGAACTCAGGGTGAGGATGAGGCAAGTTCCCCTTGCTCTCCTCCCATGGAATTCTCCCTCTCGACCCTAGAATGGAGCCACTAAGTTTCTACCTTCCATCTCCAAGCATCTGATCACCACCATACGCGCGCACGCACACATTCTCTGTCACACACGCTCTCACACTCACTTGCACGCACGCACACGAGCCAGAATCGTGCACAGTGCACCCATTGTGGTCTCTCAACATCCTGATCAATCCCAGCCTCAATACCCCTCTCTTGTGTTCTAGTTTCTTTGACCCCTCCCCTCACAATTCACCCCCTCCCAAATGTCCCACTTACCCCTAAATTGCTGGCTGCCCTTAGCGTGTCCCATCTCTGTGAACCACCTCGATGACCCCTCCAGTACTAACGAGAGAAGTTCCATCCCTACCACGCAGGGGCAGCCGCCACTCAGCAACTTGAGCTGGCAGGAAAATCGAGGCGAGCCCTTCCCAGGGTGGCACCTCATTCCACTGCACCCTGCTCCCAGAAAACATTGAAACTCTGCTGAGTAATTATTAAACTCGGACAGAACCATGAGATCCGGTTAGCAGCTCGAAGCCCTCGATATCAACCCACCTTCTGCAGCCGCTGTTACCCTGATCAGTATTTGCTATCCAGGATTCACCCCACATCTTCAGCCAATTGCTAATCAATAAATTCAGCCTTCTGCTGATTGTCCCCAATCACCAAAGTCTGAACATTGGGTTCTCAAGCTCAGCTCAGGCAAGTAATCGACCAGTACCTGGGATCTCTCCAGCCTCCTGCTCAACACCTTGTGTCCCCCTCGAATCTCAGAGAGGTTTCTTTAAACCCTTTATATAGTGAATTTATGAAACGACATAAAGTCCCCAACCGCAGATGACCTTTCATTCTAACATTTCTGTGAGGTAAAAAAACAGTTCTCTGTAGAGAACCTTGTGGCTTTTTGGCGGAGATTGAATTGTTTTAGAACTTGTTGCTTTTGTCAATGTGCTTTGAATGCTCTCACATAAGATAAGGCCACTCCTTATCTGGGTAGCTACAAACCCATGGATATTGGTTTCTTCGTCCCGTTAAAAAAGTATCCCCTCCCCCTCACATCTTCTTCTATTACCCATTCTGGTCTCTTACCTCTTCTCATCTGGCTACACCTCACCCTGGGTCCCCTTTTCCATCCCTTTCTCCCATTGTCCACTCTCCTCGCCTATCAGATTCCTCCCTCTCCAGCTCTTTACCTTTCCCACCCACCTGGCTTCACCTATCACCTTCTAGCTATCCTGCTTCCCTTCCTCCTCGTTATTTTTATTCTGGCGTCTTCCCCTTTCCTTTCCAGTGCCGAAGAAGGGTCTATGCCAGAAATATAGTCTATTTACTTGATTCCATGGATGCTGCCTGACCTGCTCCAGCTTTTTGTGTGTGTTGCTCTCACACTCATTCACACAAAATGCACGTGTACAAACACTGAGATGCTGGTGCGTACACACACACACACCCATTTACCTACGAGCTTATTCTCACACACAGATCCATGTGCTCACACGTGCATGAATGCATGATCCGGTGAATTCGCACACATTCCCCACACGCGTGTACACTCATTCGCATATTAACCCATGCACACGACAGTAAAACACACACACACACACACACACACACACACACACATTGCTCACGCCGTTTCTCACCACTTGTACTCATGAACTCGTACAAACGCTCACTCATTAACTCATGTACACTCAATCACACAAATTCTTTCTCTCTCTCACATACCTCTGAGGTGAGTGGCTGTGGGTGGGGGCATTCTGTAGAGGGTGCACACTGTGTCAGGAGCTGTGAGGTGATGGACTGGCTGCCACACTCATCCAGCAAGTGGGGAGCTGAGCTGGACAGTTCATGGCCCAGCCCTCTCTGTGCTGTCCCCTTCCAGTCCACCTCCCATCTAAAAGAATCTGCCTCACTCTCACCTTCTAACCCTCAAGGGTTTGTTCATCCTCCGAGAGAGCAAGTGCCACCTCCACCTCCCCGAGAGGCTTCACCACCTGCTGCTGTAAAATAAGGGACCCAGCTCCATGAAACCCTCAGACTATCCCTACCAATCACTCAGGCCAAGGTTCCATCTGCATCCCCAAACCTCTCACTGCTTGCTCATCCTGTGTGCCCGGGGCCCCATCAAATGTCAGGGGTGAGGATATGAGGGTGGGGGAGAGGAGGCCAGGAACCCGCGGATACGGAGAGTTGGTACGGGGGTCAGGGGGGACTGCAGATAACACTCTGGTTAGGCTGAGTGTATTGCATTCAGCCCATTACAGGAAGGGTGAAGAGACTTTGGAGAGGGTTTGTTCATTAAGTGTCATGCCTTATGACATGGCCATGACCATGATTGTTCTTGGCCAATTTTTCTACAGAAGTAGTTTGCCTTTGCCTCCTTCTGGGCTGAGTTTTTACCCCAGTCATTATCAATACTCTTCAGAGATTGTCAGTGGTCGCATAACCAGGACTTGTGATCTGCACCGGCTGCTCATCCGACCATCCACCAGCTGCTCCCAGGGCCTCTCGTGACCCGGATCGGGGGCTAACCTGAGCGAGCTGCAGGCGAGCTGAGGGAAGGAGCACCTTACAGCTCCTTTGGCAGAGATGTGTCTCCATCTTGCCACCCCTCTGGATTAGAGGGCATGAGCTATAAGAAAAAAAAACTGGTGTTGCTTTCCCTGGAGCAGGGGAGGCTGAGGGGAGACCCGATGGAATTTTTTAAAAACATTATCAGAATCAGGCTTATTATGATTATCATGATTTATTGTTTTGCAACGCAGTGTGATACATAAAAATTACTGATAAATAAAGTGTTAAAAAGGAATAATAGTCCATTCAGAAGTCTGATGGCAGAGAGGCATAATTTTTCCCATCAGACTCAAATTGTCTAATACCAGAGGGCATGCATTTAAGGGGATAAGTTGAAAAGAGTTGTGTGAAATGATTATTTTTACTCAGAGAATGGTGATGCCAAGGCTGGTGGTGCAGGCAGATAAGACAGATGTTTAAGATGGATATACAGAGAATGGAGGGGTATGGACATTGTGTGGGCAGAAGGGATTAGTTTAGTCAGACATTTAACGACTAGTCAAATTATTTTGGGCTGACGGGCATGTCCCTGTTCTGCATGTTTTATGTGGCCAAACTTGGAAAGGTTGTGGAGTCACGGGAAGAAATGGGGCAACAGGACAGTGAGGGGGGGAGGAGAGGGAGGGAGGGAGGGAGGGAGGGAGACCTCAATGAGCCAGGGAAGGTCCAATCCCTTAAATGGCTCAGGTAGGCCTCAGGCCTGAGAGCTCCAGCTGCCCAACTTGCCCCGAGAGAATCTGCCTGCATTGCTCCTCCAAGAAATGGCAGTTGAAATGAAGAAGAAAAACAAATTGGTTGACATACAAGTCAGAGTTGTACATGTGAAATGTGACTGGTATTTGCAAGGTAAAAGGTCAGAGCAGAGCTGGTTGGTTTCCTGGCTGACAGCACACCGAGAATTTGCCCGACATTTTCACAAAAAAGGACACCCCCCAGAACTTCTGAGAAATCTGCTTGTTGTGCAGTAACTGAGCAGGCCGGGCTGTACCCCGTGTACCGCGGGGGAGGCACTGAGGAGGGAGCATCTGCAGGAGGAGGGAGTGCTGTGAGAGGGGCAGTGAGGAGGGGGCACCCACTGCACCAGGAGGGGCAGTGAGGAGGGAGCACCCACTGCACCGGGAGGGGCGGTGAGGAGGGAGCACCCACTGCACCGGGAGGGGCGGTGAGGAGGGAGCACCCACTGCACCGGGAGGGGCGGTGAGATGGGAGCACCCACTGCACCGGGAGGGGCGGTGAGGAGGGAGCACCCACTGCACCGGGAGGGGCGGTGAGGAGGGAGCACCCACTGCACCGGGAGGGGCGGTGAGATGGGAGCACCCACTGCACCGGGAGGGGCGGTGAGGAGGGAGCACCCACCGCACTGTGGGAGGGGCGTTGAGGAGGGAGCACCCACCGCACTGTGGGAGGGGCGGTGAGGAGGGAGCGCCCACCGCACTGTGGGAGGGGCGTTGAGGAGGGAGCACCCACCGCACTGTGGGAGGGGCGGTGAGGAGGGAGCACCCACCGCACTGTGGGAGGGGCGTTGAGGAGGGAGCACCCACCGCACTGTGGGAGGGGCGTTGAGGAGGGAGCACCCACCGCACTGTGGGAGGGGCGGTGAGGAGGGAGCACCCACCGCACTGTGGGAGGGGCGTTGAGGAGGGAGCACCCACCGCACTGTGGGAGGGGCGGTGAGGAGGGAGCACCCACTGCACCGGGAGGGGCGGTGAGATGGGAGCACCCACTGCACCGGGAGGGGCGGTGAGGAGGGAGCACCCACTGCCCCGGGAGGGGCGGTGAGGAGGGAGCACCCACTGCACTGTGAGAGGGGCGGTGAGGAGGGGGCACCCACCGCACTGTGGGAGGGGCGGTGAGGAGGGAGCACCCACCGCACTGTGGGAGGGGCGGTGAGGAGGGAGCACCCACCGCACTGTGAGAGGGGCGGTGAGGAGGGAGCACCCACCGCACTGTGTGAGGGGCGGTGAGGAGGGAGCACCCACCGCACTGTGGGAGGGGCGGTGAGGAGGGAGCACCCACCACACTGTGAGAGGGGCGGTGAGGAGGGAGCACCCACCGCACTGTGGGAGGGGCGGTGAGGAGGGAGCACCCACCGCACTGTGGGAGGGGCGGTGAGGAGGGAGCACCCACCGCACTGTGGGAGGGGCGGTGAGGAGGGAGCACCCACCGCACTGTGGGAGGGGCGGTGAGGAGGGAGCACCCACCGCACTGTGGGAGGGGCGGTGAGGAGGGAGCACCCACCGCACTGTGGGAGGGGCGGTGAGGAGGGAGCACCCACCGCACTGTGGGAGGGGCGGTGAGGAGGGGGCACCCACCGCACTGTGTGAGGGGCGGTGAGGAGGGAGCACCCACCGCACTGTGGGAGGGGCGGTGAGGAGGGAGCACCCACCTCACTGTGAGAGGGGCGGTGAGGAGGGAGCACCCACCGCACTGTGGGAGGGGCGGTGAGGAGGGAGCACCCACCGCACTGTGTGAGGGGCGGTGAGGAGGGAGCACCCACCGCACTGTGGGAGGGGCGGTGAGGAGGGAGCACCCACCGCACTGTGGGAGGGGCGGTGAGGAGGGGGGCACCCACCGCACTGTGGGAGGGGCGGTCAGGAGGGAGCACCCACCGCACTGTGGGAGGGACGGTGAGGAGGGAGCACCCACCGCACTGGGAGGGGCGGTGAGGAGGGAGCACCCACCTCGCTGTTAGAGGGGCGGTGAGGAGGGAGCACCCACCGCACTGTGGGAGGGGCGGTGAGGAGGGAGCACCCACCTCACTGGGAGGGGCGGTGAGGAGGGAGCACCCACCGCACTGTGGGAGGGGCGGTGAGGAGGGAGCACCCACCGCACTGTGGGAGGGACGGTGAGGAGGGAGCACCCACCGCACTGTGAGAGGGGCGGTGAGGAGGGAGCACCCACCGCACTGTGAGAGGGGCGGTGAGGAGGGAGCACCCACCGCACTGTGGGAGAGGGGCGGTGAGGAGGGAGCACCCACCACACTGTGAGAGGGGCGGTGAGGAGGGGGCACCCACCACACTGTGAGAGGGGCGGTGAGGAGGGAGCACCCACCGCACTGTGGGTGGGGCGGTGAGGAGGGAGCACCCACCGCACTGTGAGAGGGGCGGTGAGGAGGGAGCACCCACCGCACTGTGGGTGGGGCGGTGAGGAGGGAGCACCCACCGCACTGTGGGAGGGGCGGTGAGGAGGGAGCACCCACCGCACTGTGGGAGGGGCGGTGAGGAGGGAGCACCCACCGCACTGTGAGAGGGGCGGTGAGGAGGGAGCACCCACCGCACTGTGAGAGGGGCGGTGAGGAGGGAGCACCCACCGCACTGTGGGAGAGGGGCGGTGAGGAGGGAGCACCCACCGCACTGTGAGAGGGGCGGTGAGGAGGGGGCACCCACCGCACTGTGGGTGGGGCGGTGAGGAAGGAGCACCCACCGCACTGTGAGAGGGGCGTTGAGGAGGGAGCACCCACCGCACTGTGGGAGGGGCGTTGAGGAGGGAGCACCCACCGCACTGTGGGTGGGGCGGTGAGGAAGGAGCACCCACCGCACTGTGTGAGGGGCGGTGAGGAGGGAGCACCCACCACACTGTGAGAGGGGCGGTGAGGAGGGGGCACCCACCACACTGTGGGTGGGGCGGTGAGGAAGGAGCACCCAACGCACTGTGAGAGGGGCGGTGAGGAGGGAGCACCCACCACACTGTGAGAGGGGCGGTGAGGAGGGGGCACCCACCGCACTGTGAGAGGGGCGGTGAGGGGCACCCACCGCACTGTGGGAGGGGCGGTGAGGGGCACCCACCGCACTGTGGGAGGGGCGTTGAGGAGGGAGCACCCACCACACTGTGGGAGGGGCGGTGAGGAGGGAGCACCCACCGCACTGTGGGAGGGGCGGTGAGGAGGGGGCACCCACCGCACTGTGAGAGGGGCGGTGAGGAGGGAGCACCCACCGCACTGTGAGAGGGGCGGTGAGGAGGGAGCACCCACCGCACTGTGGGAGGGGCGGTGAGGGGCACCCACCGCACTGTGGGAGGGGCGTTGAGGAGGGAGCACCCACCGCACTGTGGGAGGGGCGGTGAGGGGCACCCACTGCACTGTGGGAGGGGCGGTGAGGGGCACCCACCGCACTGTGGGAGGGGCGGTGAGGAGGGAGCACCCACCGCACTGTGGGAGGGGCGGTGAGGAGGGAGCACCCACCGCACTGGGAGGGGCGGTGAGGAGGGAGCACCCACCGCACTGTGAGAGGGGCGGTGAGGAGGGAGCACCCACCGCACTGTGGGAGAGGGGCGGTGAGTAGGGAGCACCCACCGCACTGTGGGAGGGGCGGTGAGGAGGGAGCACCCACCGCACTGTGGGAGGGGCGGTGAGGAGGGAGCACCTACCGCACTGTGGGAGGGGCGGTGAGGAGGGAGCACCTACCGCACTGTGGGAGGGGCGGTGAGGAGGGAGCACCCACCGCACTGTGGGAGGGGCGGTGAGGAGGGAGCACCCACCGCACTGTGGGAGGGGCGGTGAGGAGGGGGCACCCACCACACTGTGGGAGGGGCGATGTGGAGGGGGCACCCACCACACTGTGTGAGGGACGGTGAGGAGGGAGCACCCACCGCACTGTGGGAGGGGTGCGGTGAGGAGGGAGCACCCACCGCACTGTGAGAGGGGCGGTGAGGAGGGAGCACCCACCACACTGTGGGAGGGGCGGTGAGGAAGGGGCACCCACCACACTGTGGGAGGGGCGGTGAGGAGGGGGCACCCACCACACTGTGTGAGGGACGGTGAGGAGGGAGCACCCACCGCACTGTGGGAGGGGGGCGGTGAGGAGGGAGCACCCACCGCACTGTGGGAGGGGCGGTGAGGAGGGAGCACCCACCGCACTGTGGGAGGGGCGGTGAGGAGGGGGCACCCACCACACTGTGGGAGGGGCGGTGAGGAGGGAGCTCCCACCTCACTCTGGGAGGGGCGGTGAGGAGGGAGCACCCACCGCACTGTGGGAGGGGCGGTGAGGAGGGAGCTCCCACCTCACTCTGGGAGGGGCGGTGAGGAGGGAGCACCCACCGCACTGTGAGAGGGGCGGTGAGGAGGGAGCACCCACCGCACTGTGAGAGGGGCGGTGAGGAGGGAGCACCCACCGCACTGTGGGAGGGGCGGTGAGGAGGGAGCACCCACCGCACTGTGAGAGGGGCGGTGAGGAGGGAGCACCCACCGCACTGTGAGAGGGGCGGTGAGGAGGGAGCACCCACCGCACTGTGGGAGGGGCGGTGAGGAGGGAGCACCCACCGCACTGTGGGAGGGGCGGTGAGGAGGGGGCACCCACCGCACTGTGGGAGGGGCGGTGAGGAGGGAGCACCCACCGCACTGTGGGAGGGGCGGTGATGAGGGGGCACCCACCGCACTGTGGGAGGGGCGGTGAGGAGGGAGCACCCACCGCACTGTGGGAGGGGCGGTGATGAGGGGGCACCCACCGCACTGTGGGAGGGGCGGTGAGGAGGGAGCACCCACCGCACTGTGGGAGGGGCGGTGAGGAGGGGGCACCCACCGCACTGTGGGAGGGGCGGTGAGGAGAGAGCACCCACCGCACTGTGGGAGGGGCGGTGAGGAGGGAGCAGCCACCTCACTGTGGGAGGGGCGGTGAGGAGGGAGCACCCACCGCACTGTGGGAGGGGCGGTGAGGAGGGGGCACCCACCGCACTGTGGGAGGGGCGGTGAGGAGGGAGCACCCACCGCACTGTGGGAGGGGCGGTGAGGAGGGGGCACCCACCGCACTGTGGGAGGGGCGGTGAGGAGGGAGCACCCACCGCACTGTGGGAGAGGGGCGGTGAGGAGGGAGCACCCACCGCACTGTGGGAGGGGCGATGTGGAGGGGGCACCCACCGCACTGTGAGAGGGGCGGTGAGGAGGGAGCACCCACCGCACTGTGGGAGGGGCGGTGAGGGAGGGAGCACCCACCGCACTGTGGGAGGGGCGGTGAGGAGGGGCACCCACCGCACTGTGAGAGGGGGCGGTGAGGAGGGAGCACCCACCGCACTGTGGGAGGGCGATGTGGAGGGGGCACCCACCGCACTGTGAGGAGGGGCGGTGAGGAGGGGAGCACCCACCGCACGTGGGAGGGGCGGTGAGGAGGGAGCACCCACCGCACTGTGAGAGGGGCGGTGAGGAGGGGGCACCCACCGCACTGTGGGAGGGGCGGTGAGGAGGGGGCACCCATCCGCACTGTGGGAGGGGCGGTGAGGAGGGGGGCACCCACCGCACTGTGGGAGGGGCGGTGAGGAGGGAGCACCCACCGCATTGTGGGAGGGGCGGTGAGGAGGGGAGCACCCACCGCACTGTGGGAGGGGCGGTGAGGAGGGAGCACCCACCGCACTGTGGGAGGGGCGGTGAGGAGGGAGCACCCACCGCACTGTGGGAGGGGCGGTGAGGAGGAGCACCACCGCACTGTGAGAGGGGTGAGGAGGGGGCACCCACCGCACTGTGGGAGGGGCGGTGAGGAGGGGCACCCACGCACTGTGAGAGGGTCGGTGAGGAGGGAGCCCCACCGCACTGTGGGAGGGGCGGTGAGGAGGGAGCACCACCGCACTGTGGGAGGGGCGTGAGGAGGAGCACCCACCGCACTGTGTGAGGGGCGGTGAGGAGGGAGCACCCACCTCACTTGGGAGGGACGGTGAGGAGGGAGCACCCACCGCACTGTGAGAGGGGGCGGGAGGAGGGAGCACCCACCGCACTGTGTGAGGGACGGTGAGGAGGGGCACCCACCACACTGTGGGAGGGGCGGTGAGGAGGGGGCACCCACCGCACTGTGGGAGGGGCGGTGAGAAGGGGAGCAGCCACCACACTGTGAGAGGGGCGGTGAGGAGGGAGCTCCCACCTCACTCTGGGAGGGGCGGTGAGGAAGCATCATGCTGTAGGAGGGTTTGTGATGAAGGAGCTCCACGCTGTGGAATGTGCAGTGAGAAAGGAGCACTGCAGTGCAGGAGGGATGGTGAAAATGGAGGGATGTGCTGCGGGGGGGAGAAAGTCATAGAGAGATACAGCTCAGAGGATGGCCCTTTAGCCCAACTGGTCCATGGGAACCGTGGTGACTCATCCATGCTTGTCCTCTTTGGCAGGGTTTGGCTCATATCTATCTGAACCTTCCCTATCCACGTGCACATTTACATGTCTTTTCAGAGTTGCTATTGTACCCCTGTAATGTCAGCCATCGTGATTTTATACACCTCTGTAAGATCCAGGGAATAGCGTCTCTGTTTAACTCAATCCCTCAAGTCCTGACAAATTTGTTGTAACTCTCCTCTGCACTCTTTCAGTTTAATTCCATCTTTTCTATATCGGGGCGACCATAACTGAACACAATACTCCACATGTGGCCTCGCCAGCATCCTGGACAACTATACCAAGACCTCCCATCTTTTAACATACTCATTGTCCTGCGTGACAAAAGTCAGTGTTCCAAAAGCCTTCTTCACTACCCTGTCTATCTGTGACTCCAAGGTCTATTCTACACCACACCCTGGAGTTTTGCAATTCAGTTTGAAAGTTCTAGGTCGTTTACAGCTTGGGGGCAGAGCTGCGGGTACTGAGGATAAGCCCCATTACCTATTAAATGACATGTGTCTCAAATAGCCTCTGACAACCAAGTCCAGCTCCTAGCCTTCACGTATGGCCTAGCTACTAAGGCTGTGTGACCATTTCTACTAACAAGAGAAGGGACAAGGGTGGGTTACTGGCACCCTAAAGCCAGTTACTTCAGATAGATGGGGCTCGTCACTGTGGTTAGCAGTTCATCTTGGAGAAGGAAAACTCTGATCTCAAACTTCTGCTGCCTTTTGGCTATACTTCTCATGGGGAAGGCTTCAGGAATAAACCCTGAGGTAAATTTTGGAGCTGGACATTTTTGAGGATGTGACTAAACACATTGATGAAGGAAGAGCAATAGATGTAGTAGGAGGCTAAAACATTAGGGGTATTTAAGAGCTCTTGGACAGGCACATGGATGAAAGAAAAATGGAAGGTTATGGGGTGGTAGTGTGGGTTTAGTAACTTTTTTTTAAGGATTATATGGGGTCGGCACAACATGGAGGCTGAAGGGCCTGTACTGTGCTGTAGGGTTCTATGGTTCTATGTAGTGTATATGGATTTCAGCAAGGCATTTGATAAGGTACCCCATGCAAGGCTTATTGAGAAAGTAAAGAGGCATGGGATCCAAGGGGACATTGCTTTGTGGATCCAGAATTGGCTTGCCCACAGAAGACAGAGAGTGGTTGTAGGTGGGTCATATTCTGCATGGAGGTCGGTCACCAGTGTGTGCCTCAGGGATCTGTTCTGGGACCCTTACTCTTTGTGATTTTTATAAATGACCTGGATAAGGAAGTGGAGGGATGGGTTTAGTAAATTTGCTGATAACACAAAGGTTGGGGGTGTTGTGGATAGTGGAGGGCTGTCGGAGGTTACAGGCGACATTGATAGGATGCAAAACTGGGCTGAAAAGTGGCAGATGGAATTCAACCCAGATAAGTGTGAAGTGGTTCATTTGTTAGGTTAAATATGATGGCAGAATATAGTATTAATGGTAAGACTCTTGGCAGTGTGGAGGATCAGAGGGATCTTGGGGTCCGAGTCCATAGGATGTTCAAAGCGACTGCGCAGGTTGACTCTGTGGTTAAGAAGGTGTATTGGCCTTCATCAATCGTGGAATTGAGTTTAGGACGCGAGAGGTAATGTTGCAGCTATATAGGACCCTGGTCAGACCCCACTTGGAGTATTGTGCTCAGTTTCTGGTCACCTCATTACAGGGAAGGATATGGAAACCATAGAAAGGTTGCAGAGGAGATTTACAAGAATGTTGCCTGGATTGGGGAGCATGCCTTATGAGAATAGGTTGAGTGAACTCGGAACTCGGCCTTTTCTCCTTGGAGTGAAGGAGGATGAGAGGTGACTTGATAGAGGTGTACAAGATGATGAGAGGCATTGATCGTGTGGCTACAGGAGGACACAGGTTTGAGATGCAGTGGAGTTGTTGGGTAAGTTTTTTACTCAGAGTGGTGAGTGTGTTCATCTTCATTGGTTGCGGCACAGAGTATGAAAGTCAGGAAGTCATGTTGCAACCACACTTAAGAGCGTTGAGTGCAGTTCTGGCCGCCCCATTACAGGAAGAGAGTGGGGGCTTTGGAGTGGGTGCAGAAGAGGCTCACCAGGATGCTGCTATGAGCTATAAAGAGAGATTGGTCAAATTTCGGTTGTTTTCTCTGGATCACCAGAGGCTGAGGGGAGATCTGATAGAGGTTTATAAATTGTGAGAAGCATGGATAGAGTATCTTTTTCCCTGTGTGAAAATGTCAAGTATCAGAGTGGGGTGGGGGGAGAGTTTAAAAGGGATGTGTGGGAGATTATGGTGTTTAAAAAGCTGTTAGGCACTTGAGTGAGCAGGGAATGGAGACATATGGATCAGTGCAGACAGACGAGACTGTGGGCTGAAGGGACTGTTCAATGTTCTCTACATCTGAGGGCACTGGAAATACCCAGCTGGTCTGAGGAAGAAATGTCAAGTTATAATTAAAAACCTTCTGGCAGGGCTGTAACTTAATGATATCTGCCTTAGATATATCCAATGACTTGTGCTCCACGGCTGTCGGTGACAATGAATTCCACAGGTTCATCACACTCTGGCTAAAGAAATTTCTCCCTGTCTCGGTACTGAAGTTATTCTGAGACTGCGACTTTAGATCGTAGACTCTTCTACTGATGGAAATATCCTCTCCACATCCACTCTTTCCCAGCCTTACAGATTCCGTAAGTTTTAAATGAGATCCCCCTCCCTGATCCTTCTGAACTTCTTCAAATACAAGCCAAGAGACAACAAACTCCCCTCCTAAATTAAACATTTCATTCTATTCTATTTTTATGGATTTGTTGAGTATGCCAG